>NC_071666.1:434787-536171 GCF_012460135.2 Molothrus ater | reverse complement strand
CCCCCCCAAATCCCATAGAAACCCCCCCCAAATCCCATAGAGACCCCCCCAAATCCCATAGAGACCCCCCCAAATCTCATAGAGACCACTCCAAATCCCTTAGAGACCCCTCAAATCCCATAGAAACCCCCCCAAATCCCTTAGAGACCCTCCCAAATCCCATAGAAACCCCCCCAAAATCCCTTAGAGACACCTCAAATCCCATAGAAACCCCCACAAATCCCATAGAAAACCCCCCCCAAAATCCCATGAGACTTCCCAAATCCCATAGAAAACCCCCCAAATCCCATAGAGACCACTCCAAATCCCCCGACACCCCAATTCCTAGAGAACCCCCCCAAATCTCATAGAAATCCCCCAAATCCCTTAGAGACCCCCCCAAAATCCCCCAGAGACCCCTCCTGTAGAGCCCCCTCATGGGACTCCCCCCCTCCCTCTCTCCCCCCACCCCAGACCACCCTGGGACCCCCCAGACCCCTCAAGCCCCCCCAGACCACCCTGGAACCCCCCCCCCAAGCCCCCCCAGACCACCCTGGGACCCCCCCCAGACCCCCCCCAAGCCCCCCCAGACCACCCTGGGACCCCCCAGACCCCCCCAAGCCCCCCCAGACCACCCTGGAACCCCCTCAGACCCCTTCAAACCCCCCAGACCCCTTGAGCCCCCCAGATCCTCCCGAGCCCCTCCCCTGGTCCCCACCTGCCCGTGTGCTCCGTCTCGTCCTGTTGATCAAATACATCAGAAGAACCTGGGTGGGGGGGGATGATGTTGGGATCCGGGGGTGTCAGAGCTCAGCAGGGACCCCCCAAAACCCCCCCCGGACCCCCTCCCCAAAATCCCGGGTCTCACATGCAGTTGGCCAGGTTGTGCTCCTACCCCCTGCAGGACCCCCAGACCCCCCCTGGGACCCCCAGACCCCCCAAATCCCGGGTCTCACATGTAGTTGGCCAGGTTGTGCTCCCACCTCCCCTGGGACCCCAGACCCCCCTGGGACCCCCAGACCCCCCAAATCCCGGGTCTCACATGCAGTTGGCCAGGTTGTGCTCCCACCTCCCCTGGGACCCCCAGACCCCCCAAATCCCGGGTCTCACATGTAGTTGGCCAGGTTGTGCTCCCACCTCCCCTGGGACCCCAGACCCCCCATGCAGGACCCCCAGACCCCCCAAATCCCGGGTCTCACATGTAGTTGGCCAGGTTGTGCTCCCACCCCCTGCAGGACCCCCAGACCCCCCTGGGACCCCCAGACCCCCCCAAATTGCAGGTCTCACATGTAGTTGGCCAGGTTGTGCTCCCACCCCCCCTGGGACCCCAGACCCCCCTGGGACCCCCAGACCCCCCAAAATCCCGGCTCTCACATGTAGTTGGCCAGGTTGTGCTCCCACCCCCTGCAGGACCCCCCAGACCCCCCTGGGACCCCCCAGACCCCCCAAATCCCGGCTCTCACATGTAGTTGGCCAGGTTGTGCTCCTACCTCCCCTGGGACCCCCCAGACCCCCCTGGGACCCCCAGACCCCCCCAAATTGCAGATCTCACATGTAGTTGGCCAGGTTGTGCTCCCACCCCATGCAGGACCCCCCAGACCCCCCAAATCCCGGGTCTCACATGTAGTTGGCCAGGTTGTGGTCCTACCTCCCCTGGGACCCCCCAGACCCCCCATGCAGGACCCCCAGACCCCCCAAATCCCGGCTCTCACATGTAGTTGGCCAGGTTGTGCTCCTCCAGCGTGTGCGTCTCGAAGCCGTGCGGGGTCGTGTCGAAGTAATCGCTCCCGATGCCACAAATGAAACACTTTGTCTGGGGAGGGGGGGTCACAGAGGGGTCTCTGTACCCCTCCATCATCACACCTGGGGGGTGGGGGGGGGGTCCTCACCCTCCTGTGCCCCCCCCGTCCCTCCGGACTCACCTCCATGTCCTCCTTCACCTGCTCCTGCTGGTCCCGCAGCTCCCCGAAGGCATCGATGATCAGACCTGGGCGGGGGCACAAAATGGGGGGGGGTCAGGGGGGTGGGACCACCCAGATGCACCCCCAGGACCCCCAGATCCACCCCCAGATACACCCCAGGACCCCCCCAGGCCTTTCCAGGACCCCCAGATCCCCCCCAAACCCTTCCAGGACCCACAGATCCCCCCAACGGACCCCTCCAGGCCTTTCCAGGACCCCCAGATCCCCCCCAGGACTCCCAGACCCTCCCCAGACCTTTCCAGGATCCCCAGGACCTTCCAGGACCCCCAAATCTCCCCAAGGACCCCCAGATCCCCCCCAGACCCTCCCAGGATCCCCAGATCCACCCCCAAGGCTTTTCCAGGACCCCCAGATGCCCCCAGATCCCCCCCCAGATCCCCCCCCAGATCCCCCCCCCAGATCCTTCCAGGACCCCAGATCCCCCCCAGGACCCCCCCCAGGACCCCCAGATCCACCCCCAGATCCACCCCCAGGGCCCTTCCAGGACCTCCAGATCCTTCCAGGACCCCCAGCCCCCTCCCCACCCCCTGCCAGGGGTGCCCACCCTGGATGAAGGCCCCAGACCCCCCCAGAGCCCCCTCCCCACGAGGTGCCCACCCTGGATGATGGCCAGGAGGATGACGATGACGAAGAAGAAGAAGGTGATGTCGAACACCACCCGGTAGAGCTCGTAGTCATCGCCCGCGGGGTCCTCGATCTCGTCCCCGATGCCGCCCCCAGCCCGGACCCCCACGTACATGTGGAACAGGTAACACTGGGGAGGGGGACAAAGGGGGGGTCAGGGACCCCCAAAATCCACCTGGGGACCCCCAGATCCTTCTAGGACCCCCAGATCCCCCCCAAGGCCCTTCCAGGACCCCCAGATCCCCCCAGCCCGGACCCCCACGTACATGTGGAACAGGTAACACTGGGGAGGGGGCACAGGGGGGTCAGGGACCCCCAAAATCCACCTGGGGACCCCCAAAAATCCACCTGGGGACCCCCAGATCCTCCCAGCCCGGACCCCCACGTACATGTGGAACAGGTAACACTGGGGAGGGGGCACAGGGGGGTCAGGGACCCCCAAAATCCACCTGGGGACCCCCAAAAATCCACCTGGGGACCCCCAGATCCTCCCAGCCCGGACCCCCACGTACATGTGGAACAGGTAACACTGGGGAGGGGGCACAGGGGGGTCAGGGACCCCCAAAATCCACCTGGGGACCCCCAAAATCCACCTGGGGACCCCCCAGATACCCCCCAGGACCCCCATGTACATGTGGAACAGGTAACACTGGGGAGGGGACACAGGGGGGTCAGGGACCCCCAAAATCCACCTGGGGACCCTCAAAATCCAAGTGGGGACCCTCAGATCCCCCCAACCCGGACCCCCACGTACATGTGGAACAGGTAACACTGGGGAGGGGGCACAGGGGGGGTCAGGGACCCCCAAAATCCACCTGGGGACCCCCAAAATCCACCTGGGGACCCCCAGATCCTTCTAGGACCCCCAGATCCCCCCCAAGGCCCTTCCAGGACCCCCAGATCTCCCCAGCCCAGACCCCCCACGTACATGTGGAACAGGTAACACTGGGGAGGGGGCACAGGGGGGGTCAGGGACCCCCAAAATCCACCTGGGGACCCCCAAAAATCACCTGGGGACCCCCCAGATCCCCCCCAGATCCCCCAGGAGCCTTCCTCACCGTCATCATGTCGTCGCACTTCATGTCGGGCTCATCCTCATCCTCGCTCTTGTTGTAGAACTTGCGGAAGAAGTTGAAGGCGACCACGGTGTACAGGTAAACAACCACGGCCAGGAGCCCCACCGTCATCACCAGCTGGGCACAGAACGGGCACAGGGTGGGCACAGGGTGGGCACAGAATGGGCACAGGGACAACCACGGCCAGGAGCCCCACCATCATCACCAGCTGGGCACAGAACGGGCACAGAACGGGCACAGGGTGGGCACAGAATGGGCACAAAATGGGCACAGAATGGGCACAAAATGGGCACAGAATGGGCACAGGGACCACCACGGCCAGGAGCCCCACCGTCATCACCAGCTGGGCACAGAACGGGCACAGGGTGGGCACAGAATGGGCACAAAATGGGCACAGAATGGGCACAGGGTGGGCACAGAATGGGCACAGGGACCACCACGGCCAGGAGCCCCACCGTCATCACCAGCTGGGCACAGAACGGGCACAGGGTGGGCACAGAATGGGCACAAAATGGGCACAGAATGGGCACAGGGTGGGCACAGAATGGGCACAGGGACCACCACGGCCAGGAGCCCCACCGTCATCACCAGCTGGGCACAGGGTGGGCACAGGGTGGGCACAGAATGGGCACAGGGACAACCATGACCAGGAGCCCCACAGTCATCACCAGCTGGGCACAGAACGGGGGTCCCCAGTTGGTTTTGGGGGTCTCCAGAGGGATTTGGGGGTCCCCAGTTGGTTTTGGGTGTCCCCAGAAGGTTTTGGGGGTCTCCAGAGGGTCTTGGGGATTCCCAGAGGGTTTTGGGGATCCCCAGTTGGTTTTAGGGGTCCCCAGAGGGTTTTGGGGATCCCCAGTTGGTTTTAGGGGTCCCCAGAGGGTTTTGGGGATCCCCATATTTTATTTTATTTTGCCTGAGAGCCCCTTAATTTCAAATTCATAGCAGGTGTAGGGGTGGGGAGGGTTTTACATTCTGCATGTCAGGGCAGGCCCTGCCTGCCTCAGCAGGGAGTTTTGGGGTCTGGGGCAGTTTTGGGGTCCTGGAGGGAATTTTGGGGTCCTGAGGATTCACATTTTCCATTTCAGGGCAGGCCCCTGCCTTCCTCAGCGGGGAATTTTGGGGTCTGGGGGTGTTTTGGGGTCCTGCAGGGAATTTTGGGGTCCTGCAGGGAATTTTGGGGTCTGGGGCAGTTTTGGGGTCCTGCAGGGTCCTGAGGGCTCACCCCCTCCCTTTCAGGGCAGGCCCTGCCTTCCTCAGCAGGGAGTTTTGGGGTCCTGCAGGGAGTTTTGGGGTCTGGGGGTGTTTTGGGGTCCTGCAGGGAGTTTTGGGGTCTGGGGGTGTTTTGGGGTCCTGCAGGGAGTTTTGGGGTCTGGGGGTGTTCTGGGGTCCCGCAGGGTGTTCTGGGGTCCCGCAGGGAGTTTTGGGGTCCCGCAGGGTGTTCTGGGGTCCCGCAGGGAGTTTTGGGGTCTGGGGGTGTTCTGGGGTCCCGCAGGGTGTTCTGGGGTCCCGCAGGGTGTTCTGGGGTCCCGCAGGGAGTTTTGGGGTCCCGCAGGGTGTTCTGGGGTCCCGCAGGGAGTTTTGGGGTCTGGGGGTGTTCTGGGGTCCCGCAGGGTGTTCTGGGGTCCCGCAGGGAGTTCTGGGGTCCCGCAGGGAGTTTTGGGGTCTGGGGGAGTTTTGGGGTCCCGCAGGGAGTTTTGGGGTCCCACAGGGAGTTTTGGGGTCCCGCAGGGAGTTTTGGGGTCCCGCGGGCATGGCGAGGGCTCCCATCGTCGCTCGCAGGGCAGGGCCCGCCCCAGCCCCACCTGCTTGCCGTTGTGCGTGACCGAGGACAGGATGGTGCGCAGCGTCTTCACGCCCATGGCGATGTCCAGCAGGTGCGAGGCGAAGAAGAAATTGTTGTAGTGGCCCAGCAGGGACATGGCCATGTACCAGGTGAGGTACAGGAAGGACTGGAAACGAGGGGGACGCGGCTGGGGTCACCCCAAAGGCCCCGGTGAGACCCCAGACCCATTCCCCTCCTGGCAGCGCTCACGTTGTCGGTGAAGATCACCCCGAATTTCCAGATCTGGTAGCGGATGTCGATGGAGGTGATCCTGGGGGGACATGGGGGGGTCAGAAAGTGGGGACGCCCCCAGGGGAGACCCCAGACCCATGAGGGGTCCGAATACCCCCCAGGACCACCCTAGGATCCCCCCAGGGGAGACCCCAGACCCACGAGGTACCAGACCCATCCCTAGGATGGCCCAGGACCCCTAAACCCCCCCCTAGACCCCTATAGGACCCCAAATCACCCCCAGGACCACCCAGGACCCCTAAAACCCCCCCTTAGACCCCCACAGGACCCCAAATCCCCCCCTTAGACCCCCACAGTACCCCAAATCCCCCCTAGGACCACCCAGGACCCCTAAACTCCCCCTTAGACCCCCACAGTACCCCAAATCCCCCCTAGGACCACCCAGGACCCCTAAACCCCCTTAGGAACACCCAGGACCCCTAACCTGCCCCTGAGACCAGTGTATGGACCCCAAAACTGCCCCAAATCCCCCCCACAGGACCCCAAACCTTCACCCTTCGACCCCTACAGGACCCCCAAACTCCCCCAAATCCCCCCATAGGACACACCCAGGCCCCCCAGTTCCCCCCTGTGGGACCCCCGAAGTACCCCTAGGACCCCCCCTAGGACCCCAAAACTCCCCCAGGACCACCCAGGCCCCCTAATCCCCCCATAGGACCCCAAAACTCCCCCAAATCCCCCCATAGGACACACCCAGGCCCCCCAAATCCCCCCCGTGGGACCCCCAAAGAGCCCCAAATCCCCCCACAGGACCCCAAAACTCCCCCAAATCCCCCCATAGGACACACCCAGGCCCCCCAAATCCCCCCGTGGGACCCCCAAAGAGCCCCAAATCCCCCCACAGGACCCCAAAACTCCCCCAAATCCCCCCATAGGACACACCCAGGCCCCCAGTTCCCCCCTGTGGGACCCCAAATCCCCCCCTAGGACCCCCAAACTCCCCCAAATCCCCCCATAGGACACACCCAGGCCCCCCAAATCCCCCCCGTGGGACCCTCAAAGAGCCCCAAATCCCCCCTAGGACCCCCAAACTCCCCCAAATCCCCCCATAGGACACACCCAAGCCCCCCAATCCCCCCCCTAGGACCCCCAAACTCCCCCAAATCCCCCCATAGGACACACCCAAGCCCCCCAAATCCCCCCTAGGACCCCCAAACTCCCCCAAATCCCCCCATAGGACACACCCAGGCCCCCCAATCCCCCCGTGGGACCCCCAAACTCCCCCAAATCCCCCCATAGGACACACCCAAGCCCCCCAATTCCCCCCCTAGGACCCCAAATCCCCCCCCAGGACCCCCAAACTCCCCCAAATCCCCCCATAGGACACACCCAGGCCCCCCAATTCCCCCCTGTGGGACCCCAAATCCCCCCTAGGACCCCCAAACTCCCCCAAATCCCCCCATAGGACACACCCAGGCCCCCCAAATCCCCCCCCTAGGACCCCCAAACTCCCCCAAATCCCCCCATAGGACACACCCAAGCCCCCCAAATCCCCCCCAGGACCCCCAAACTCCCCCAATCCCCCCTAGGACACACCCAGGCCCCCCCAATCCCCCCCGGGACCCCCGGGCGCACCAGGTGAGCAGGGAGCTGTCGGGGGGCGCCCTGCGCTCGCCCTGCGCCCCCATTTCCAGGCTGGCCAGGTCCAGCCCCAGCAGCTCCGCGATTCTCTCGCGCCCGTAGATGTCCCCGTACTTCTCCATCACCTGGGGGGGACCCCAAACATGGAGTTAAAAACCCTCCAGATGTTGGGGGGCACCTCTGGAATGTGGGCAGGGGCTGCCCAGGACCCCTCCTCACCTTCCTCTTGATGAACTTGTCCCAGTAATTGCTGGGGAAGGATCTGGGGGGGTCCAGGGGAGAAAAGGGGAGAGGGGGGGGGTCAGTGGGGATGGCACCCCCTGCCCACAGCCCCAGCTGGGGTGGGGGGACCCCAAAACCCCCAAACCTCCCCTCCAGCCCCTCCAGACCCACTGGAACCGACCCCCCCAGTGACCCCCCAGTGGCTCCCAGTGTCCTCCCAGTACCTCCCAATGCCCCCCACTGTCCCTCAGTGCCCCCTAATGCCCTCCCAGTCCCTCCCAGTGCCCTCCCAGTGCCCCCTAATGCCCTCCCAGTCCCTCCCAGTGCCCTCCAGTGCCCTCCCAGTGCCCCCTAATGCCCTCCCAGTCCCTCCCAGTCCCCCCCAGTCCCTCCCAGTGCTCCCCAGCGCCATCCCAATGCTCTCTCATTGCCTTCCCAGTGCCCCCCAGTGGCTCCCACTGCTCTCCCAGTCCCCCCCAGTGCCTCCCAGTGGTTCCCAGTCCCCCCCAGTGCCTCCGAATACCCCATAGTGCCCTTCAGAGCCCCCCAGTGCCCTCCCACTCCCTCCCAGTGCCCTCCCAGTGCTCCCAGTCCCTCCCAGTGCTCCCAGTCCCTCCCAGTGCTCCCAGTACCCTCCCAGTGCCCTCCCACTCCCTCCCAGTGCCCTCCCAGTGCTCCCAGTGCCCTCCCAGTGCTCCCAGTCCCTCCCAGTGCTCCCAGTACCCTCCCAGTGCCCTCCCAGTGCTCCCAGTGCCCTCCCAGTGCCCTCCCAGTGCTCCCAGTCCCTCCCAGTCCCCTCCAGTGCCCTCCCAGTCCCTCCCAGTCCCTCCCAGTGCTCCCAGTGCTCCCAGTCCCCCCAGTGCCGTACTGGGCGTTGAGCACCAGGCGGTCCCACTGTCCCTTGACGTCGTCGTCGTCGGGCTGCTCGGTGATGTAGAGCCCCGAGAACTCGAGGCGCCGCGCCACCTCCTTCTCCCTCTTGAAGATCACCAGGGGGATCTGGGGACAGTGGGGACACCGGGGGGACATTGGGGACATTGGGGACACCAGGGGGGTCACAGGGGACACTGGTGACACCAGAGAGGTCACAGGGGACACTGGGGACACCAGGGGACACCAGAGCGGTCACAGGGGACAGTGGGGACACCAGAGAGGTCACAGGGGACACTGGGGACATTGGTGACACCAGAGCGGTCACAGGGGACAGTGGGGACACCACGGGGGTCACAGGGGACACTGGGGACATTGGTGACACCAGGGGACACCAGAGCGGTCACAGGGGACATTGGGGACACCATGAGGGTCACAGGAGACATTGGGGACACCAGGGACACCAGAGAGGTCACAGGGGACAGTGGGGACATTGGTGACACCAGAGAGGTCACAGGGGACATTGGGGACACCGGGGGGGTCACAGGGGACATTGGGGACATTGGTGACACCAGGGGACACCAGAGCGGTCACAGGGGACATTGTGGGACAATGGGGTCATGTGGGGACACAGATCAGGGACACAGCCAGGGGTTTGGGGACACAGATTTGGGGATACACACACACAGGGTTTGGCGACAAACACCCAGGGATTTTGGACACAAGAATTTGGGGACACACAGGGATTTGGGGACACACACAGAGATTTTGGACGTAGGGATTTGGGGACACACACACAGGGATTTGGGGACACACACACAGGGGGATTTGGGGACACACACACACAGGGGTTTGGGGACACAAAGGGATTTGGGGACACACACACAGGGGTTTGGGGACACACACAGGGATTTGGGGACACACACACAGGGGTTTGGGGACACACACACAGGGATTTGGGGACACACACACACAGGGATTTGGGGACACACACACAGGGGTTTGGGGACACACACAGGGATTTGGGGACACACACACACAGGGGTTTGGGGACACACACAAAGGGGTTTGGGGACACACCCGGGGGTTTGGGGACACACACACAGGGGTTTGGGGACACACAGGGGTTTGGGGACACACACACAGGGGTTTGGGGACACACACACAGGGATTTGGGGACACACACAGGGGTTTGGGGACATAAAGGGATTTGGGGACACACACACAGGGGTTTGGGGACACAAAGGGGTTTGGGGACACACACAGGGGTTTGGGGACACACACAGGGGTTTGGGGACACAAAGGGATTTGGGGACACACACACACAGGGGTTTGGGGACACACACAAAGGGATTTGGGGACACACACACAAAGGGATTTGGGGACACACACACAGGGGGATTTGGGGACACACACACACAGGGGTTTGGGGACACACACACAGGGGGGTTTGGGGACACCAAGGGGTTTGGGGACACCAAGGGGTTTGGGGACACCCCCAGGGGCTCACCTTGAGGCAGTTGTAGCCGATGATGCACAGGAAGGCCACCAGGGTGTGCGCCAGCGCCAGCCCCCGCAGCGCCGGGCCCATGTACCCCGTGCTCTCCTCCAGGAAATAATAAACCTCGGGCTCCTCGGGGACACCCCCGGGCGGCTCCGCACCCCCCGGGACACCCCCGTCCTCCTCGGGGGCCACCCCCGAACCCTCGGGCTCCTCCGGGGCGCCAGGGGGGTGCTCGGACACCTGCGGGGACAGGGACAGGTGAGGGACAGGTGAGGGACAGGGACAGGTGAGGGACAGGGACAGGTGAGGGACAGGGACAGGGACAGGGATGGGGACAGGGACAGGTCAGGGACAGGGACAGGTGAGGGACAGGTGAGGGACAGGTGAGGGACAGGGATGGGGACAGGGACAGGTGAGGGACAGGTGAGGGACAGGGACAGGGACAGGGATGGGGACAGGGACAGGTGAGGGACAGGGACAGGGACAGGGATGGGGACAGGGACAGGTGAGGGACAGGGACAGGTGAGGGACACCTGGGGGGACAGGGACAGGTGAGGGACAGGGACAGGTGAGGGACAGGGATGGGGACAGGGACAGGGACAGGTGAGGGACAGGGACAGGCACAGGGATGGGGACAGGGACAGGTGAGGGACACCCCAATGGGGACAGGGACAGGTGAGGGACACCTGGGGGGACAGGGACAGGTGAGGGACACTCAGGGACACCAAACCCCCCCCCCCAAATCCCCAGGACCCCCCCCAAATCCCCCCCACCTTGTAGAAGAGGAGGATGAAGTTGATGGCGAAGGCCAGGAACAGCGCCAGGAACCGCAGGTTGTAGAAATTCCTCGACAGGTAATTCTGGGGGAGGGGCAATGATCAGTGTCCCCCCCAAACCCCCTCCAGGTACCCCCCCAGAGACCCCCGACCCCATCCAGAGACCCCTGAACCCCCAAACCCCCACCCAGAGACCCCCAAACCCCCAAACCCCACCCAGAGACCCCCAAACCCCCCAGAGACCCCCGACCTCCCAAACCCCCACCCAGAGACCCCCAAACCCCCAAACCCCACCCAGAGACCCCCAAACCCCCCAGAGACCCCCGACCTCCCAAACCCCCACCCAGAGACCCCCAGACAGCCCCGATCCCCCCAAACCTCACCCAGAGAGCCCCAAACTCCCCCCAGAGCCCCCCCGGCGCCCCTTACCAGGAATTTCACCCTCTGCACCTCCAGCTCCCCCCAGAAGTCGAAGCCGCCCTCGCTCGGGGGCTCCCGCCGCCCCCCGGGCACCGATTTGCGCCTTTTTGGGGGGGGGGCTCGGGGCTCCGGCCCCTCCTCGGGCCCCTCCCCGCCCTTCTCGCCGTTCTCTGTGCTGCGGGAGAAGGGTGGGGGATCAGGGACCCCTCCCCAAATTCCCCCCCAGTTGTGGCTGTGGGGGATCGGGGACCCCTCCCCAAATTCCCCAAATTCCCCCCCTGGCTGTGGGTGGGAGGGATCAGGGACCCCTCCCCAAATTCCCCCCGGCTGTGGGTGGGGGGCTCAGGGACCCCTCCCCAAATTCCCCAAATTCCCCCCTGGCTGTGGGTGGGGGATCAGGGACCCCTCCCCAAATTCCCCCCTGGCTGTGGCTGTGGGGGCTCAGGGACCCCTCCCCAAATCCCCCCCCCCCCCCATTCTTACTCGGCTTTCTCGGTCTCGGCCGGGGGGGGCTCCTCCTCCTTCTGCCCCTCCCCCACCTGCTCCGCCATCTCCTGGGGGGGACAGGGGGGGTCGGAGGGGGGGGTGGGGTGGGGGGAGCATCCCCCCCCCCCCCCCGGGACCCCCCAAAGTCCCCCTGAGGTCGGGGACCCCTGGAATTTCCCCCCCACCAGGTCCCCCAACACCCCCCCCAAGCTGGAATTGCCATAGGGACCCCCAAAATGCCCCCCAGGCACCCCCAAAACCCCCCCAGCAGGAACCGCCATAGAGACCCCCAAAATCCCCCACTAAAAACCCCCAAATCCCCACCCAGGGACCTCCAGAGCACCACAGGAACCCCCAAAATGCCCCCCAGGAACCCCTAAAGAGCCACAGGAACTCCCAAAATCCCCACAGGAACCCCAAAAATCCCTCCAGGGACCCCCAAAGCACCACAGGAGCCCCAAAAACGCCCCCAGGGACCCCCAAAGCACCACAGGAACCCCCAAAATCCCTACAGGAACCCCCAAAATCCCTCCCAGGGACCCCGAAAATGCCAGAGGAACCCCCAAAATCCCCCTCAGAGACCCCTGAAGCACCAAAGGAATCCCCAAAGTGCCCCAGGGACCCCCGAAGCACCAAAGGAGCCCCCAAAATCCCTCCCAGGGACCCCCAAAATCCCCCTCAGAGACCCCCGAAGCACCAAAGGAGCCCCCAAAATCCCTCCCAGAGACCCCCAAAATCCCTCCCAGGGACCCCCAAAACCCCTCCCACCACCACAGGAACCCCCCCAAATCCCCTCTCTCCCCCCTTTACCCCAATCTTCCTGCGCAGGATCGGGGTCCCCTCAGGCGTGGGGGGCTCAGCCCCGGGGGGCTCCCCGATATCCCCGAGCCCCCCGGGGGCATCGGGAGCCGCCAGCCTGAAGTGAGGGTCCTTGCGCGCCCCCGGCCCCGCCGGCACCGCCTTCATCTCCCGCCGCCGCCGCTGCTCCTCCTCCTCCTCGTCCTCCTCCTCCTCCCGGTCCTGCTGGGCCGGTGCCGCCTCCAGCTGAGCCTCGGGGGGCGGCTCCGGGGGTCCCCCCTCATCGCCCGCGCCCCCTTCGGCTCCGCCCACGGCGTCCTGGGTGGGGTCGGGCATGGAGCCCAGCACCTCGATGACCCCCAGGCGCTGCGCCCCCTCCACCAGGCCCCCTCCAAAGAGGGAGCTCCAGGCCAGGCGCCCCACGGCCCCCAGCACCCCCAGGCCGCCCAGGACGCCGCCCATGGCCGCGCGCCCCACGCCCACGCCCGCCTCCCACGCCAGCTCCCGCCCCGACTTCTTGCGCAGCCTCCTGATCCTGCGGCGCCACGTCTGGGGGGACCCCAGGAGCCGCCGGAGCGCCCCCAGGCCCGGCAGCGCCGGCGCCGGAGCCTCGCCGGGCTCCTCTTCCTCCCTGTCCTCGTCCTCCTCCTCCTCCTCGTCGCGCGGCGCCTCCTCCTCGGAGATGCGCGAGGCGATCTGCATCTCGAAGATGGTGTCCTCGCAGAAGTTGACGAAGAGCTCCATCTTCTCGGCCTCGCCGCCCTCGTTGACCACGTCGAAGATGAACTGGCGCTTGGACTCCTTGACCTGCGGCATCTCCCACTGCGCCTTGTTGGCGCCGCTGATCTCGAAGTAGATGCGCTCGATGCGCCGCGCCGCCCCCATGATCTCGATGCGCCCCAGGAAGGGGCGGAAGTAGTCCAGGATGCTCTCGGCCTGCTCCAGGAAGGTCTTGAGGCGCTGGTCGTGGGGCACGTGCTCCGACAGGTTGGTCAGCAGCACGGCCACGTTGAAGCCGATGTCGCGCGCCGGCTCCTGGAAGCGCTGGGCGAAGCTCTCGACGTCGATCATCTCGTTCTCGTCGGCCTCGGAGCAGGAGAGCAGGAACTGGATCTCGTCGGGCTCGTACTGCTTCTGGCTGTCCATGGCCTTCTGGAAGTCCTTCTTGGAGATGAGGCCGCGCGGGTCGGTGACGAAGTGGCGGAAGGCGTCGGACGAGACGATGTCGCGCAGCTTCAGGAACATGTCGAAGAACTTGAGGATCATGGTGACGTTGCTGGAGGACTCCACCAGCATGTCCACCATCTGACGGGCGATGGTGCCGTTCACCACGTTCCCTGGGGGGACACGGAGCTGTCACAGCTCTGGGGGTGGCCCCCGGAGATGTGGGGACACCCTGGAGGGTGTGGGGACACCTGGGCAGTCAAGGGACAGCTTGGGTGGTCAATGGACACCTTGGGTGGTCAAGGGACAGCTTGGGTGGTCAATGGACACCTTGGGTGGTCAAGGGACAGCTTGGGTGGTCAATGGACACCTGGGTGGTCAATGGACCCTTTGGGTGGTCAATGGACACCTTGGGTGGTCAATGGACAGCTTGGGTGGTCAATGGACCCTTTGGGTGGTCAAGGGACACCTGGGTGGTCAAGGGACACCTGGGTGGTCAAGGGACACCTTGGGTGGTCAAGGGACAGCTTGGGTGGTCAATGGACACCTTGGGTGGTCAAGGGACCCTTTGGGTGGTCAATGGACACCTGGGTGGTCAATGGACACCTGGGTGGTCAAGGGACAGCTTGGGCAGTCAAGGGACACTTTAGGTGGTCAGGAGACACCTTGGGTGGTCAATGGACACCCTGGGGAACTTGGGGACACTGTGGATGGTCAATGGACACCTTGGGCGGTCAGGGGACACCCTGAGGACCTTGGGGACAGCCCGGGTGGCACGAGGCTCCCCAGGTGACCGTCCCCAGGCACCTTCGAGCAGGGACAGCAGCATCACCACCATGTCCTTCTGCAGGTCCAGCAGCTCCTTCAGCAGCCCCAGCTGGGACGAGTCCTGCGCACCAGAGCTCCCAGTTACCTCCCAGTAACTCCCAGTACACCCCAGTTACCTCCCAGTGACTCCCAGTACACCCCAGTGCCCTCCCAGTGCCCTCCCAGTGCTCCCAGTGCCCACCTGGGCCAGCTTCTTCATCATGTGTGCGAAGACGTGCAGGAAGCCGACGACGGCGTCCCAGAGGCGGCTGTGGGCCAGGCTCTGCTGGTTCCCAGTACAGGGGCCCTGGGGGGACAGGGGGACACTGGGAGGGACCCCTGGGGGGACAGGGGGACACTGGGGGGACAGGGGGACACTGGGGGGACACTGGGAGGGACCCCTGAGAGCCCCCAGGCCACAGCCATGGGGGATTTGGGGGACCCAGGTGGGTTTTGAGGGGTCTCAGGTGGGTTTGGGGGTGTCTCAGGTGGGTGTGGAGGATTCCAGGTGTGTTTGGGGGGTTCCAGGTGGGTTTGGGGGGTCCCAGGTGCGTTTGGGGGGGTTCCCAGGTGTGTCCAGGGGGGTCTCACCTGCCCGCACTCACCTGGATGTACTCGGTGAGGCTGTTGAACACCTGCTTGGCCACGGCCATGGCCTTGGAGAAGTTCCTCTTGCCCTGCTCGTCAATGACGTCCTTGCCCGAGTAGTACCAGTAGAAATCACTGATGGACTCCTGGGGACATCGGGGACAGTGAGGGGACATTGGGGACAGTGAGGGGACACTGGGGATAGTGAAGGGACACAGGGCTGGGGACAGTCACTGATGGACTCCTGGGGACATCGGGGACAGTGAGGGGACAGTGAGGGGACACGGGGCTGGGGGCAGTCCCCGGTGGCTCTGGGGACACTGGGGACAGTGAGGGGACACTGGGGACAGTGAGGGGACACGGGGCTGGGGACAGTCACTGATGGACTCCTGGGGACATCGGGGACAGTGAGGGGACACTGGGGACAGTCACTGATGGACTCCTGGGGACACGGGGACAGTGAGGGGACACTGGGCTGGGGACAGTCCCCGGTGGCTCTGAGGACACTGGGGACAGTGAGGGGACACGGGGCTGGGGACAGTCACTGATGGACTCCTGGGGACACTGGGGACAGTGAGGGGACACGGGGCTGGGGGCAGTCCCCGGTGGCTCTGGGGACACTGGGGACAGTGAGGGGACACTGGGGACAGTGAGGGGACACGGGGCTGGGGGCAGTCCCCGGTGGCTCTGGGGACACTGGGGACACGGGGACAGGTGTGTGTGTGTGTGTGTGTGTGTGTGTGTGTGTGTCACCTGCAGGCGCAGCAGGTAATCCACGGTGCAGATGATGATGTTGATGGTGGTCGTGTTCCCCGTCTGCGTCCGCAGGTAGTTCTGGAAGTCTGGGGGGACAGGGACACGCTGGGGTCACCTCGGTGTCACCTCAGCGTCACCCGGGTCCCCTCACGTCCCCAGGTGTCCCCACCGTTGTTGTGGCCCTCGCAGAGCAGCTGCAGCAGCCGGAACAGGTCCTGGGTGAATTCATCGTCCGACATCACCTTCTCCCCTGGGGGGACACGAGGGGGGACACGGCGACAGCGAGGTCACCTGGGGGCACGGGCGGCACGGGGACACACCCCGGTGGCACGGGGACACCAGAGAGTGGCACGGGGACACTCTGGCGTGACAGGGACACACCAGAGAGTGGCACGGGGACAATCTGAGGTGGCACGGGGACACCCCAAGATGGCACAGGGACACCATAGAGTGGCACGGGGACAATCTGAGGTGGCACAGGGACACCCCAAGATGGCACAGGGACACCAGAGAGTGGCACGGGGACAATCTGAAGTGGCACGGGGACACCATAGAGTGGCACGGGGACACCAGAGAGTGGCACAGGGACACCCCGAGGTGGCACAGGGACACCATAGAGTGGCACGGGGACACCAGAGAGTGGCACAGGGACACCCCGAGGTGGCACGGGGACACCATAGAGTGGCACAGGGACATGCTGGGGTGGCACAGGGACACCATAGGGGACATCGGGGTGGCACGGGGACATGCTGGGGTGGCACAGGGACAAGCAGGGTGGCACAGGGACATGCTGGGGTGGCACAGGGACAAGCAGGGTGGCACAGGGACAGCATAGGGGACATCGGGGTGGCACGGGGACATGCTGGGGTGGCACGGGGACAGGCAGGGTGACAGTGGGGACATTGGGATGGCAGGGGGTTAGCAGGGAGGGGACACGCAGGGGACAAGCAGGGACATGGGACAGGGCCACCCTCCTCCTGCCCCCCCCCAGCCCCATGGAGCCTTCAGGGACCCCTGGGGGACCCCAACCCTGTCCCCACTATGGCCCTGAGACCACCTGGAGACCCCAGCCCCAAATCCCCCAATAATCCTCTATAGACCCCAGCCCCAAATCCCCTATGGCCCCAATAATCCCCTACAGACCCCAGCCCCAAATCCCCCAATAATCCTCTATAGACCCCAGCCCCAAATCCCCTATGGCCCCAATAATCCCCTATAGCCCTCAGCCCCAAATCCCCCAATAATGCCCTATAGCCCCCAGCCCCAAATCCACCACAGTCCCCTACAGCGCCCTTACAGCCCCCTAAACCCCATAATAGCCCCCCCAGCCCTATAACCCATGCCACAGCCCCCCGTGACCCTATAGCCCCCCTGGCCCTATAGACCCCTATTCCCACCCCATATTTACCGTTCTCCCGGCTGATGGGCCCCATAGCCCCCCTGGCCCTATAACCCACCCCATAGCCCCCCATAGCCCCCGTGGCCCTATAACCCACCCCATAGCCCCCCTGGCCCTATAGCCCCCCTGTCCCACCCCATATTTACCGTTCTCCAAGCTGATGGACCCCATAGCCCCCCTGGCCCTATAACCCACCCCATAGCCCCCCATAGCCCCCCTGGGCCTATAACCCACCCCATAGCCCCCCATAGCCCCCCTGGCCCTATAACCCACCCCATAGCCCCCCATAGCCCCCCCCTGGCCCTATAGCCCCCCTGTCCCACCCCATATTTACCGTTCTCCCGGCTGATGACTGCCAGCGGAGCCGGGGGGAGAGAAGAGACAGTGAGCGGGGGGGGATTTGGGGTTTTGGGGGGCACCGGGGGGAATTCGGGGGTCCAGGGGGGAAATTGGGGGTCCGGGAAAAGATTTGGGGTGGGGGGAATTAGGAGAGTGAGGGGAATTTGGGATCCATGGGGGGAAATTGGGGTGGGGGGAATTAGGAGGGGATTTAGGGGTCCAGGGGGGATTTAGGGGATCCAGAGGGGATTTAGGGGATCTAGGGGGGAAATTGGAGGATCCAGGATGGGAATTTGGGATCCAGAGGGGATTTAGGGGATCCGGGGTGAAATTTGGGATCCAAGGGGGGGAATTGGGGTGGGGGGAATTAGGGGTTGGGGGATTTAGGGGTCCAGGGGGAATTTAGGGTTTGGGGAGACGACAAAGGGGGGAATTGAGGGTGGGAGGGGCATTAGATTTTGGGGGGTTTTAGGGGAGAAATTGGGGGGAATTGGGGGTGGGGGGGCATTGGGGTTTGGGGGAATTAGGGGAGGATTTTGGGGGGCATTTGGGGTGAAATTGGGGGGGGGAATTCGGGGTGGGGGGGCATTAGATTTTGGGGGATTTCAGGGAGAAATTGGGGGGCATTAGGGGTGGGAGGGCATTAGATTTTGGGGGGATTTAGGGGAAGAATTAAAGGGCATCAGGGGTAGGGGGGGCATTAGATTTTGGGGGGTTTTAGGGTAGAAATTAGGGGGAATTGGGAGTGGGGGGGCATTAGATTTTTGGGGGAATTAGGGTAGGAAATGGGGGGCATTAGGTGTGGGGGGGCATTAGATTTTGGGGTGGTTTTAGGGGTGGAATTTGGGGTGGGGTTGCATTAAATTTTGGGGAGTTTCAGGGTAGGAATTGGGGGGCATTAGGCGTGGGGGGGGCATTGGGTTTTGGGGTGTTTCCGGGTCAGGGAGCCACATCTCAGCAGGCGTTGGGGGCACAGCAGCGTGGGGGTTTTGGGGTGCAGAATGGGGGGAGCCCCCCCCTCAATCCCACCCCTCTGGGGGTCCCTCTGGGGGGGTCGGGGGGTCCCTTTGGGGGGTCCCGGCCCCCCACTCACTGGTGCCCTCCTCGGTGACCATGCCCAGCCCCTCGGCCTTGTTCTGCCGCTCGAAGGCGTTCAGGTCCAGGACACTGCAGGATCAGGGGCACCCCAAAAACTGGGGGTCAGGGGGACCCCAAAACCAGCACAGCCCTGCCCGGGGAGGCTGCTGATCCGAGGGACCCCAATAGCCCAGGGGGGTCCTCAATTCCCACAGGGGGATCCCAATATCCCAGGGAAGAACCCAATTCCCATGGAGTGACCCCAATTCCCCCAGAGTGACCCCAATTCCCACTGGAGTGACCCCAATTCTCATTGGGGTGACACTAATTCCCACTGGGGTCTCCCAGTTCCCACGGGGGTCCCCCAATTTCCCCAGGGTGACCCCAATTCCCATGGAATGACCCCAGTTCCCCCAGAGCGACCCCAAATTTCCTTCAGTGGGGGGGTCCCACAGGTCCCTCAGGGGGTCCCCCAGCTCCCTTGGGGTGACCCCAATTCTCCCGGGGGTCCCCCAGCTGCCCGCACCTGCAGGTTTGCATCAGCGCCTGCACGCTCTGGAAGAAGCCGACCTCGCGCTTGGACTTGAGGTACTCCAGCATCTTCTGTGGGGACACCGGGGACAGCGGGGGACACGTGAGGGACACTGGGGACACACAGGGACACTGGGGACAGGTGAGGGACATTGGGGACACAGCGGGACATTGGGGACACTGGGGACAGGTGAGGGACAGGAGGGGACACAGTGGGACATTGGGGACACACAGGGACACACAGGGACACCGGGGACACCAGGGGACACGTGAGGGACACTGGGGACACTGAGGGACACTGGGGACACACAGGGACACTGGGGACAGGTGAGGGACATTGGGGACACAGCGGGACATTGGGGACACTGGGGACAGGTGAGGGACAGGAGGGGACACAGCGGGACATTGGGGACACAGAGGGACACACAGGGACACCGGGGACAGGTGAGGGACACCAGGGACACTGAGGGACATCAGGGACACACAGGGACACCGGGGACACCAGGGACACGTGAGGGACATTGGGGACACAGTGGGACATTGGGGACACTGAGGGACACTGAGGGACACACAGGGACACACAGGGACACTGGAGACAGCAGGGGACACGTGAGGGACACTGGGGACATCGGGGACAGGTGAGGGACAGGAGGGGACACAGCGGGACACTGGGGACACTGAGGGACACACAGGGACACTGGGGACAGCAGGGGACAGGTGAGGACAGGTGGGGACACAGGAGGGGACACTGGGGGGGACACAGGGGTAACACACAGGGACACAGGGGACAGGTGTGAACATGGGGGGACACAGGGGACATTGGGGATAGGTTGGACAGGTAAGGACACTGGGGACAGGTGGGGACACAGGGGACACAGGTGACAGAGGGAACAGGTGAGGACGCACAGCTGACACAGGTGGGACACAGAGGACACAGGTGACACAGGGGACAGGTGGGGACGCACAGCTGACACAGGTGGGACACAGGGGACACAGGTGACACAGGGGACAGGTGGGGACGCACAGCTGACACAGGTGGGACACAGGGGACACAGGTGACACAGGGGACAGGTGAGGACACACAGCTGACACAGGTGGGACACAGGGGACAGACACAGAGGACACAGGTGACACAGGGGACAGGTGGGGACGCACAGCTGACACAGGTGGGACACAGAGGACACAGGTGACACAGGGGACAGGTGAGGACACACAGCTGACACAGGTGGGACACAGGGGACAGACACAGGTGACACAGATGACACAGGGGACAGGTGGGGACGCACAGCTGACACAGGTGGGACCCAGGAGGGGACCATGGGGACAGGTGGGGACAGGGCTGTGACCGACCTGCTGCACGTCGGCGTTGCCCCCGTTGAGGATGGAGATGCCCAACTTGAGGGTGGAGGAGACCATGGCCCCCCGCTCACCTGGGGACAGCAAAGGTCACTCGGGGTCACTCGGGGTCACTCGGGGGTCACTCGGGGTCACTCGGGGTCACTCAGGGGTCACTCAGGGGTCACTCGGGGTCACTCACCCTTGCAGGCGCTGATCATCTGCAGCACCATCTCGGCCGCACCCCGCGTGTGCAGCCGGGCCTGCTGCGACAGCAGCTTCTGCTTCTCCATCTCCTTCTCCTGGGGACATCGGGGACATTGGGGACGTCACAGGGGTCACAGGGGTCAGGGAGGGTCACAGGGGTCAGGAGGGGTCACAGGGATTTGGGGGGTCATGGGGGTCACAGGGGACATTGGGGGTCACAGCAGCTTCTGCTTCTCCATCTCCTTCTCCTGGGGACATCGGGGACATTGGGGACGTCACAGGGGTCACAGGGGTCAGGGGGGGTCACAGGGGTCAGGAGGGGGTCACAGGGATTTGGGGGGTCATGGGGGTCACAGGGGACATTGGGGGTCACAGCAGCTTCTGCTTCTCCATCTCCTTCTCCTGGGGACATCGGGGACATTGGGGGGCTCAGGAGGGGTCAGGGGGGGTCACAGGGGTCAGGGGGTGTCACGGGGGGGGTCAGGGGTTTTTGGGGTCCCCCCTCCCCACCTCAAATGAATCCTCGGCTTCTTCCTCTTCCTTCTCCTCTTCCTCCTTCTCTTCCTCTTCCCCCTCCTCGATGTGGCAGCTCTGGGGGAATTGGGGAGGGGGGGGGGGGGGTCCTCAAATTAGGAATGCCCCCCCAAAACCAACCTGGGAACCCCACAAAATCCGCCCCTATCTCTGAACCCCCCCCAAAAACCTCTGGGAACTCCCCAAAATCCTTGGGAACCCCCCAAAAACCCCTGCGACCCCCCCCCCCCCCCCAAAATTCCTGGGGACCACCAAAACTCCTTCCCATCCCATCCCACTCCCCCAAAATCCCTCTGGGACCCCCCCCCAAATTTTGGAGACCCCAAACTCCCTCAGCCCCCTGGGGACCACCCAAACTTTGGGGACCCCCCCCTCAATCTTTGGGGACCCCTCCATATCCAGTTACCCCCAAAATCCCTGGGGACCCCACCCCAATCCCGGCCCCTTCACCCCCAAAATTGACACAGGGGACCCCCAACCCCTCAGCCCTTGGGGTGCACCCCCCGTTTTGGGGTGCCTCCGGTTTTGGAGTCCCCCCGTTTTTGGGGCACCCCGATTTTGGGGTCCCCAGGTTTTGTGGTGCCCCAATTTTGGGGTGCCGCCGTTTTTGTGGTGCCCCAATTTTGGGGTGCCGCCGTTTTGGGGTGCTCACCTTGGCCATGATCCCGGCGTAGGCCATGTACAGGTGATCCTGCTCCAGGTGGCTGCGGGGAGGGGGACACGGGTTGGGGACAGGGGGGGGACACCCCAAAAAGGGACCCAGGTGACCCCAAGGGGGGCTTTGAGCTCCCCACACCCAAACTGGGATTTGGGGTGCCCAGGGTGGGATTTGGGGTGGGGATTTGGGGTCTCCTCTGTGGGATTTTGGGGTGCCCAGGGTGGAATTTTGGGGTGCCCATGGTGGGATTTAGGGTGGGGATTTGGGGTCTTCTTCTGTGGGATTTTGGGGTGCCCAGGGTGGGATTTGGGGTGGGGATTTGGGGTCTCCTCTGTGAGGTTTTGGGGTGCCCATGGTGGGATTTGGGGTCTCCTCTGTGGGATTTTGGGGTGCCCATGGTGGGATTTGGGGTGGGGATTTGGGGTCTCCTCTGTGAGGTTTTGGGGTGCCCATGGTGGGATTTGGGGTGCCCAGGGTGGGATTTGGGGTGGGGATTTGGGGTCTTCTTCTGTGGGATTTTGGGGTGCCCACGGTGCGATTTGGAGTCCCCCCGGGATTTGGGATTTCTGGATCCCAGCTCCAGTGTGTCTTAGGGGCCCCTCAGGGATTTGGGATCCCTGCAGGATTTGGGGTCCCCTCAGGGATTTGGGGTCCCCTCAGGGTTCTGGGGTCCCCCTGGGGATTTGGGGTCACCTCTGCTCGGTCAGGGCGGTGCGGCTGAAGTGCAGGATCAGCTGGTGCAGCGGGTCCGGCCGCGCCTCCGCCTCTTCCTCCTCCTCCTCCTCCTCCCGCCCCGACTTCTGTCCCCACAAACCCCAAACCCCGCGTCAGGGGGGCCTCAGGGTGTCCCCAAACTCCCTGGGAATGTCCCCAAACCCCCATGGATGTCCCTAAAACCCATGGGAGTGTCCTCAAACCCCCCGAGGGTGTCCCCAAACCCCAGAGATGTCCCCAAACTCCCTGAGGATGTCCCCAAACCCCCATGGATGTCCCCAAACCCCACATTAGGGGGGTCTCAGGGTGTCCCCAAACACCCTGGAGTGTCCCCAAACCCCAATGGAAGTCCCCAAACCCCCTGTGGATGTGCCTAAACCCCGACAGGTGTCCCCTACCCCAATGGATGTCCCCAAACTCCCTGGAGGTGTCCCCAACCACCCTGGGGATGTCCCCAAACCCCAGGTCAGGGGGGTCTCAGGGTGTCCCCAAACCCCCCTGGGGAATGTCCCCAACCCCAGGGATGTCCCCAGACCCCTGGGGTGTCCCCTGTCACCGAGAGGTCGTCGATCATTCGGTCCTCGAAGGGCGGCTGCTCCCGGGCCAGCCACGAGAGCCGGTAGGACTCGAGGAACATGTTACAGGCCCGGTGCCTGGGGACATGGTTGTCACCACCTGTGTGCCAGCCTGGGGGCCCACCCATCCCCACCTGGAGGGTGCCAGGTGTCACCCAGGGCTCCCCGTTGGCACCCAGGTGTCACCCCGTGGGTCCCAGGTGTCACCTGGAGGGTCCCAGGTGCCACGCAGAGGGTGCCAGGTGGCACCTGGAGGGTGTCAGGTGCCACCCAAGGACTGTCAGGTGTCACCCAGCAGGTGCTGGTGTCACCCAAGGACTGCCAGGTGTCACCCAGGGGGTCCCAGGTGCCACCCACGGGGTTACAGGTATCACCCAGGGCTCCCAGGTGTCACCCAGCAGGTGCTGGTGTCACCCAAGGAGTGCCAGGTGTCACCTGGAGGGTGCCAGATGCCACCCAGGGCTCCCAGGTGTCACCCAAAGGGTGCCAGGTGTCACACAGGGAGTGCCAGGTGTCACCCAGTGCCTGCCAGTGTCCCCCTAGTGCCCTCCCAGTGCCTGCCAGTGCCCCCTCCAAGTCCCCCAGTGCCCCCAGTGCCCTCCCAGTGCCTCCCAGTGCCTCCCAGTGCCCTCCCAGTGCCCTCCCAGTGCCTCCCAGTGCCCCCTGTGCCCCCGTGCCCCCAGTGCCCCCCCAGTGCCCACCTGGGCAGGTTGTACAGGGGGGTCATGCGGAAGCAGGCGACGACGGCGCGGCGGCGCTGCTTGGACAGGAGCTTGTGCCACACGGCCTTCTTGGACTTGTAGGGGTGCTCTGTCTGCAGGGGGGGCACCTGGGGTCACCTGAGGTTCCCCAACCCCCCTGGGCACCCCCAAATCCCCCCCAAGCCCCCTGACCTGCTCCAGGTGGTAAAGCACGGCCGACACCTCCTGCACCCTGCGCACGACCTGCTCGGGGCTGTCGGGGTCCTCGTCCCGCCCGGCCTGGCGCACCAGGGCCATCTGCCAGCGAGCTGAGCCCGTGTTCTCCACCTGGGGACATTGGGGACAGCATTGGGGACAGCAGCACCAGGGCCATCTGCCAGCGAGCTGAGCCCGTGTTCTCCACCTGGGGACATTGGGGACATTGGGGACAGCAGCACCAGGGCCATCTGCCAGCGAGCTGAGCCCGTGTTCTCCACCTGGGGACATTGGGGACATTGGGGACATCAGCACCAGGGCCATCTGCCAGCGAGCTGAGCCCGTGTTCTCCACCTGGGGACATTGGGGACATTGGGGACAGCAGCACCAGGGCCATCTGCCAGCGAGCTGAGCCCGTGTTCTCCACCTGGGGACATTGGGGACAGCATTGGGGACAGCAGCACCAGGGCCATCTGCCAGCGAGCTGAGCCCGTGTTCTCCACCTGGGGACATTGGGGACAGCATTGGGGACAGCAGCACCAGGGCCATCTGCCAGCGAGCTGAGCCCGTGTTCTCCACCTGGGGACATTAGGGACATTGGGGACAGCAGCACCAGGGCCACCTGCCAGCGAGCTGAGCCCGTGTTCTCCACCTGGGGACATTGGGGACATTGGGGACAGCAGCACCAGGGCCACCTGCCAGCGAGCTGAGCCCATGTTCTCCACCTGGGGACATTGGGGACATTGGGGACAGCAGCACCAGGGCCACCTGCCAGCGAACTGAGCCCGTGTTCTCCACCTGGGGACATTGGGGACATCACTGGGGAAATGGGGGGCACAAGGGGCTCCTGGGGACACAGGGGACACAGTGACACAGGGGACACAGTGACACAGGTGACACGGGGCCGTGCCAGCTCACCTTGTCCTGCAGGTGCAGGTTGTTGTGCAGGAACTCCCGAACCTCCTCGTCCGTGTCCTTCTGCAGGGGGGGACACAGGGGACACCTCAGCAAGGGTCCCCAAACCCTTGGAGGTGTCTCCAAACCCTTGGAGGTGTCCCCAAACCCTTGGGAGTGTCCCCAAACCCTGGGCTTGTCCTTAAGGTGTCCCTGGTCACCCACCAGGGCACAGAGGCCACCTTTGGCCAGCGTGGGTCGTGTCCCCAACCCCAGGGCTTTGTCTGGGTTTGTCCCTAAACCCAGGCGACACCTGTGGGTCCCAGGTGTCCCCAGGTGTCCTTGGGCACCCACCAGGGCGCAGAGGCCAACCCAGGGCTCTGTCCCCAAACCCAGGGGACATTTGCGGGTTCCAGGGGGGTTTCTGGGGGGTCCCAGGTGTGCCCAGGTGTGCCCAGGTGTGCCCAGGTGTGCCCAGGTGTCCCGGGCACCCACCAGGGCGTAGCGGCCCTTGGCCAGCGTGATCAGCTCCTGGTCAGCAGGTGAGCACATGTTGAGGCCGATGGGCAGCATCTTCTTGAGCGTGGCCACGATGAGCGAGGTGTGCACCGAGTACCTGTCCCCGCGGCGCCGCTTCTTGGAGCGCTCCTGCTCCGAGCCACCACCCTGCAGGGACAGGGGCAGCGTGGGGACAGGGACACCATAACCACGGTGTCAGCTCCTGCTCCGAGCCACCACCCTGCAGGGACAGGGACAGCGTGGGGACAGGGACAGGGACAGGGACACCATAACCACGGTGTCAGCTCCTGCTCCGAGCCACCACCCTGCAGGGACAGGGACAGCGTGGGGACAGGGACAGGGACAGGGACACCATAACCACGGTGTCAGCTCCTGCTCCGAGCCACCACCCTGGCGTGGAGACAGGGACAGCGTGGGGACAGGGACACCATAACCACGGTGTCAGCTCCTGCTCCGAGCCACCACCCTGCAGGGACAGGGGCAGCGTGGGGACAGGGACAGGGACAGGGACAGGGACAGCATAACCACAGTGTCAGCTCCTGCTCCGAGCCACCACCCTGCAGGGACAGGGGCAGCGTGGGGACAGGGACAGGGACAGGGACAGGGACACCATAACCACGGTGTCAGCTCCTGCTCCGAGCCACCACCCTGGCACGGGGACAGGGTGGGGACAGGGATGGGGACATGGGGTCAGCAGGGACCCCATAAGCACAGGGACAGGAGTAACCCCATAAGGACATAGGGGCCCCAGCCAATGTCACCCCACAGAGGGGTCCTGGGGGGTCCCAGCTGTGGTGACCCCACAGAACAGGACCCTGCAGGAGTTTTGGGGGGTCCCAGCTGTGGTGACCCCACCGAGGGGTCCTGGGGGACCCCTGTGGGACCCCTGTCCCCCCCCCAGCCCCTCCCCGCTAACCTGTCCATCTCCAGACTGGGAGCAGCACCCGCAGCCGAGGGGGAGAGAAGAGAGAGAGTTAGGGACAGTGGGACACCGTTAGGGACATGGGGACAGCGTTAGGGACATGGGGACAGCGTTGGGGACACCGTTAGGGACATGGGGACAGCACTGGGGACACCGTTAGGGACAGTGGGACACCGTTAGGGACAGTGGGACACCGTTAGGGACATGGGGACAGCGCTGGGGACACCGTTAGGGACATGGGGACACCGTTCGGGACATGGGGACAGCGCTGGGGACACCGTTAGGGACAGTGGGACACCGTTAGGGACATGGGGACAGCGTTGGGGACATGGGGACAGTGTTGGGGACACCGTTAGGGACAGTGGGACACCGTTAGGGACATGGGGACAGCGCTGGGGACATAGGGACAGCGCTGGGGACACCATTAGGGACAGTGGGACACCGTTAGGGACATGGGGACAGCGCTGGGGACACCGTTAGGGACAGTGGGACACCATTAGGGACATGGGGACAGCGTTGGGGACATGGGGACAGTGTTGGGGACACCATTAGGGACAGTGGGACACCGTTAGGGACATGGGGACAGCGCTGGGGACACCGTTAGGGACAGTGGGACACCATTAGGGACATGGGGACACCGTTAGGGACATGGGGACAGCGTTGGGGACACTGGGACACCGTTAGGGACATGGGGACAGGGATTTTGCGGTGAATTAGGAGTCCCAGGTGGGTTTGGGGTGAATTCAGGGTTTGAGGTGGGGATTTTGGGGTGAATTATGGGTTCCAAGATGGTATTTGGGGTGAATTAGGGGTTCCAGGTGGGATTTTGGGGTGAATTAGGGCTCCAAGGCAGGATTTGGGGTGAATTATGGGTTCCAAAATGGTTTTTTGGGGTGAATTAGGGGTTCCAGGTGGGATTTTGGGGTGAATTATGGGTTCCAGGTGGGGTTTTGGGGTGAATTAGGGCTCCCAGGTGTGTTTGGGATGGTTCCAGGGCTCTGGGGGGCGTTGGGGGGGATGGAGCCCAGGGCGGGGCATGTGGGCAGGGGGTCCTGGCGGGGGCAGGGGGTCCTGGCAGGGGCAGGGGCAGTTTGGGGTCCCCCCAGCCCCACCTTGGCCATCTTGCTCTTGCTGTCGGCCGTCAGGAAGGACATGTTGTTGATCTCGTTCTGCACCACAAAGTTCTGCTCCTCGCGCTTGAAGTTCTGGGGTGGGGGGACACAGAGATCGGGGGGGGTCAGGGACCCCCAGAAGGCCACCCGGGACCCCTCGGTGCCCCCCCCGGACCCCCACTCACGTGAGACTTGGACCAGTAGATGAAGACCTCGCCCACCATGCGGAACAGCTCCTCCGCGTCCTCGTTGGGCTCCGTCAGCCACTTGGCCCTGAGGGGACACCAGGGGTCACAGGGACGTCACCGGGGGGTCACCACCGGGGGGACACCATCAGTGGGTCACCACTGTTGGTCAGCAGGGTCACCACCCCCGTGGCCACCACCGTTGGGTCCCCATGGCCACCATTAATGAGTCCCCGTGGCCACTGGGGTTGGGTTCCCAAGGCCACCGTGGCCATGTCCCCATGGCCACCACCGTTGGGTCCCCATGGCCACCATTAATGGTTCCCCCAGTGTTTGGTCCCTGTGGCCACTGTGGTTGGGTTCCCAAGGCCACCACGGTTGGGGTCACCACAGCTGTGTCCCCAAGGCCACCATGGTTGGGTCACCACAGCTGTGTCCCCAAGGCCACCATAGTTGGGGTCACCACAGCTGTGTCCCCAAGGCCACCACGGTTGGGTCACCACAGCTGTGTCCCCAAGGCCGCCATGGTTGGGTCACCACAGTCATGTCCCCGAGGCCACCACAGTTGGCCAACCCTGGCCATGTCCCCAGCCCCCCTGGCACCGTCCCCAGCCCCCATGGCCATGTCCCCATCCCTATGGCAGTGTCCCCAGACCCCGGAGCAGTGTCCCCAGCCCCCTGTGACCCCAGCCCCAGCCCCCTGGCAGTGTCCCCAGCCCCCTGTGACCCCGTCCCCACCCCTATGGCAGTGTCCCCATCCCCATGGCCATGTCCCCAGCCCCATGGCAGTGTCCCCAGCCCCCTATGACCCCATCCTCAGCCCCCTGGCAGTGTCCCCATCTCCCTGGCCACGTCCCCAGCCCCCTGTGACCCCGTCCCCATCCCTATGTCAGTGTCCCCAGCCCCCTGGCCACGTCCCCAGCCCCCTGTGACCCCGTCCCCATCCCTATGGCAGTGTCCCCAGCCCCCTATGACCCCATCCTCAGCCCCCTGGCAGTGTCCCCATCCCTATGGCAGTGTCCCCAGCCCCATGGCCATGTCCCCAGCCCCATGGCCATGTCCCCAGCCCCATGGCAGTGTCCCCAGCCCCCTATGACCCCATCCTCAGCCCCCTGGCAGTGTCCCCAGCCCCATGGCAGTGTCCCCAGCCCCCTGTGACCCCGTCCCCATCCCTATGTCAGTGTCCCCAACCCCATGGCAGTGTCCCCAGCCCCCTGTGACCCCGTCCCCATCCCTATGGCAGTGTCCCCAGCCCCATGGCCGTGTCCCCAGCCCCCTGTGACCCTGTCCCCAGCCCGTGCTCACCGGCTGTTGTCCACGTAGCGGATGAGCAGCGGGTAGAGCGCGTAGAGGTCTCGGCAGAGCACCGAGAACTCGTCCCGGATCAGCAGCTCGGCGTCCTCGCCCTCGGCCTTGCCCTCGAGCCGCAGCTGCTCCTCCTCGGCCACCACCTTCCCCGCGCGCTTCCGCAGCCGCCCCAGCGTGGGGATGAAATGCGAGCGCAGCAGCTCCGGCCGCGCCTTGCTCACGATGGGCTGGGCGAAAACTGGGGGCAAACGCAGCCACCATGAGCTCCAGGGCCACCAGAACATCCCTGGGACCACCCTGGGACCACCAAAATACACCTGGGACCACCCTGGGACCACCAAAATACACCTGGGACCAGCAAAACACCCCCAGGCCAGCTCCGGCCGCGCCTTGCTCACGATGGGCTGGGCGAAAACTGGGGGCAAACGCGGCCACCGTGAGCTCCAGGGCCACCAGAACACACCTGAGACCACCCTGGGACCACCAAAACACCCCTGGGACCACCCTGGGACCACCAAAATACACCTGGGACCAGCAAAACACCCCTGGGACCACCAAAATACACCTGGGACCAGCAAAACGCCCCCAGGCCAGCTCCGGCCGCGCCTTGCTCACGATGGGCTGGGCGAAAACTGGGGGCAAACGCGGCCACCGTGAGCTCCAGGGCCACCAGAACACACCTGGGACCACCCTGGGACCACCAAAACACCCCTGGGACCACCCTGGGACCACCAAAATACACCTGGGATGACCAGAACATCCTTGGGACCACCCCAGGGCCACCAAAATAACCCTGGAACCATCTCAGGGCCACCAAAACGCTCCCAGGACCACCAGAACATCCCTGGGACCACCCCAGGGCCACCAAAATACCCTCAGGGCCACCAGAACATCCCTGGAACCACCCTGGGCCAGCTCTGGCTGCGCCTCGCTCACGATGGGCTGGGTGAACACTGTGCGCAACCATGGCCACCATGAGCCCCAGGGCCACCAAAACACCCCCAGGGCCACCAGAATGACCCACAGGAGCCACCAGGGCCACCAGAATGACCCTCAGGAGGCACCCAGGGCCACTAGAATGACCCACAGGAGCCACCAGGGCCACCAGAATGACCCTCAGGAGCCACCAGGGCCACCAGAATGACCCACAGGAGCCACCCAGGGCCACCAGCCCCATGCCGGGCACCCTCACCCGCCAGCCTCTTCATCCAGGAGGCCTCGTCGATGCCCAGGTTGTTGACCACGATGCGCAGGATGTGGCCCAGCAGCGCGTTGAGGTGGTGGGCGGTGACCTCGGTGGCCCAGGGGCCCTGGGGGGCGGCGTCGGGGCCGCGCTCCCACCAGCGGGGCAGGTAGTGGCACAGCATGGGCAGCGTCACCTCGATGACGTGCGGCATCTCCGTGTAGCGCGCGCCCGAGTCCGCCAGGCCGCCGATGTCACCCATGAGGCGCTCCAGGTCCGGCAGGTCCGGGCACAGCTCCTCCACCCGCGAGGGGAGACCCAGCACTGGGGACACAAAGGGTTGGGGACAGGGTTGGGGACATGCTGAGGGGAGCAGGGCACGCCCTGAGGGGACAGGACACAGCTCCGCGACTCGGGAGGGGGACCCAGCACTGGGGACACGGGGACAGCAGGGTTGGGGACATGGGAGAGGGGCTGGGGACACGTTAAGGGGAGCACGGGACACAGGGACAGGCGTTGGGGACACACCAAGGGGAGCAGGGGACACCCCAAGGTGAAAGGGGGACACAGGGACAGGGGTTGGGGACACCAAGAGGTGACATGGGGACACCCATGGGTACACTCACAGAGGGATGTGGGGAGATGCAGGCAGCTGTGGGACGACAAAGGGGTGACACTGGGGTGACAGAGGTGACACACAGGTGACACGGAGCTGACACACAGATGACAGGGAGGTGACACAGGTGACACACAGGTGACACCCACGGGCGCGCTCGCGGGCGCTCTTGGTGCTGTACACAGAGCTGGGGTTCAGGTGGTTCAGCTGCGGCTCCAGGAAGGCCACGGGCATGGCGGCGGCCAGGCGGGCCAGGCACTCACCCAGGGCCGGCCTCTGCCTGTGGGGACATTGGGGACACTGGGGACATCCGGGGGTTTTTGGGGTCCCCACTGAGGTTTTGGGGTCCCTGTTGGGGTTTTGGGGTCCCTGCTGGGGTTTTTGGGGTCCCCACCTGTCCACGAGGGGCCCGCGGGCAGTGCCCAGGCTGTAGATGCTGCACAGGATGCGGTAACAGGACACCTGCACGTCGTCCACTGCGGGGACAGAGGTGTCACCAGGTGTCCCCATGTCCCCATGGTGTCCCCAGCTGTCCCCATGTCCCCCCCACACTGTCTCCCCACGCCCCTGACCCTCCCAAACGCGTCCTCTGTCCCCACCTCCCTTTCATGTCCTCCTGTCCGCACCACGTCCCCGCTGTGTCCTCCCCACCCACACCCCAACACGTCCCCAACATGTCCCCACCATGTCCCCAACCTGTCCCCACCATGTCCTCCCCATCCACACCCTGTCCCCAACACGTCCCTGTGTCCCCAAGCCCCTGTCCCCACCACGTCCCCAGACTCCAAGGTGTCCCCCTGTCCCCCCCGTTGTCAACCTCAACGTGTCCCCCTGTCGTCCCCCTGTCCCTGCTGTCCCCTGTCCTCACCTCCATCCCACTGTCCCCCTGTCCCTCTGTCCCCCTGTCCCCGCTGTCACTCACAGATGACGTCATCCCCGAACTGGTGCTGTGCCAGGTGCTCGAAGAGGGCGGTGAGGACGGGCAGCAGGGCCACCGAGGTGTAGGTGACATTCTGGGCCACGCCCTTGGTGGGGGCGCGGGTCGGGGTCCCCCGGCCCAGCCGCAGCTGCTCCCCCAACTTCTCCATGTCCTCGGCCGCCGACTCGAAGAACGAGCGCAGCCCGGCCTTGACGATCTCGGGGCCCGACTTCATCACCGTCCTGGGGACATTGGGGACATCGGGGACATTGGGGACAGCAGGGACATTGGGGACAGCAGGGACATTGGGGACATTGGGGGTATCAGGGGTATCAGGGACACAGCCCGGCCTTGATGATCTCAGGGCCCGACTTCATCACCGTCCTGAGGACATCGGGGACATCGGGGACATTGGGGATATCCAGGACATTGGGGACAGCAGGGACATCCAGGACATTGGGGACATTGGGGACAGCAGGGACATCCAGGACATTGGGGGTACCAGGGGCACAGCCCGGCCTTGATGATCTCAGGGCCCAACTTCATCACCGTCCTGAGGACATCGGGGACATCGGGGACATTGGGGACAGCAGGGACATTGGGGACAGCAGGGACATTGGGGGTATCAGGGGTATCAGGGACACAGCCCGGACTTGACGATCTCGGGGCCCGACTTCATCACCGTCCTGGGGACATTGGGGACATCGGGGACATTGGGGACAGCAGGGACATTGGGGACAGCAGGGACATTGGGGACATTGGGGGTATCAGGGGTATCAGGGACACAGCCCGGCCTTGATGATCTCAGGGCCCGACTTCATCACCGTCCTGAGGACATCGGGGACATCGGGGACATTGGGGATATCCAGGACATTGGGGACAGCAGGGACATCCAGGACATTGGGGACATTGGGGACAGCAGGGACATCCAGGACATTGGGGGTACCAGGGGCACAGCCCGGCCTTGATGATCTCAGGGCCCAACTTCATCACCGTCCTGAGGACATCGGGGACATCGGGGACATTGGGGACAGCAGGGACATTGGGGACAGCAGGGACATTGGGGGTATCAGGGGTATCAGGGACACAGCCCGGACTTGACGATCTCGGGGCCCGACTTCATCACCGCCCTGGGGACATTGGGGACAGCAGGGACACTGGGGACAGCAGGGACATCCAGGATATTGGGGGTACCAGGGGCACAGGGACACAGCCCGGCCTTGACGATCTCAGGGCCCGACTTCATCACCGTCCTGGGGACATTGGGGACAATGGGGACATTGGGGATATCCAGGACATTGGGGACAGCAGGGACATTGGGGACATTGGGGACATTGGGGGTATCAGGGACACAGCCCGGCCTTGACGATCTCGGGGCCCGACTTCATCACCGTCCTGGGGACATTGGGGACATCGGGGACATTGGGGACAGCAGGGACATCCAGGACATTGGGGGTACCAGGGGCACAGGGACACAGCCTGGCCTTGATGATCTCAGGGCCCGACTTCATCACTGTCCTGGGGACATTGGGGACATCGGGGATATTGGGGACAGCAGGGACATTGGGGACAGCAGGGACATCCAGGACATTGGGGGTACCAGGGGCACAGCCCGGCCTTGACGATCTCGGGGCCCGACTTCATCACCGTTCTGGGGACATCGGGGACATTGGGGACATCGGGGACATTGGGGACATTGGGGACAGCAGGGACATTGGGGGTATCAGGGACACAGCCCGGCCTTGACGATCTCAGGGCCCGACTTCATCACCGTCCTGGGGACATTGGGGACATTGGGGACATTGGGGACAGCAGGGACACTGGGGACAGCAGGGACATCCAGGACATTGGGGGTACCAGGGGCACAGGGACACAGCCCGGCCTTGATGATCTCAGGGCCCGACTTCATCACCGCCCTGGGGACATTGGGGACACTGGGGACATCCAGGACATCGGGGACACTGGGGACAGCAGGGACATTGGGGGTATCAGGGACACAGCCCGGCCTTGACGATCTCGGGGCCCGACTTCATCACCGTCCTGGGGACATTGGGGACATGGGGGACACGGAGGATGCAGTGACAGACACAGCACGGATGGACACACGGCCGCAGTGTCCCCGCTGTCCCCACCTGGCATCCAGGGACCGTGCCAGGATGAGCAGGCAGTTCACCACGGCCGGGGCGTCCGTCCCTGGCGGGGGACAGGGACATCAGCTGGGGGGACAGTGCCACCGCTGGCCCCAGTGTGTCCCTGTATGTCCCAGTGTCCCCTCGGTGCCCGCCCAGTGTCCCCCCAGTGTCACCCCAGTGTCCCCAATCCATCCCAGTGACCCCAGTCCCCCCCAGTGCCCCACAGTGTCCCCAGTGTCCCCCCAGTGTCACCCAGTGTCCCCAATCCATCCCAGTGACCCCAGTTCCCCCCAGTCCCCCACAGTGTCCCCAGTGTCCCCAGTTACCGAACAGGGACACGCGGTGCCGGACGAGCGCGGCCAGTTTGCAGAACAGGCTGGGGGGGACACAAATTGGGGGGTCAGGGGGTCCCCAAAACCCCAAATACCCCCAGGAAGGGACACAAAGGGGTCGGGGGGTCCCCAAAACCCCAAACCCCAGGGACCCCAAACTGGGTATTTGGGAGTTTTGGGGATACCGGGGTTGGGATTTGGGGCTCAGGGGGGATTTTGGGGTGGGATTTTGGGGGCTCAGGGGGGATTTGGGGCTGGGTTGGGTTTTTGGGATGGGATTTGGGGCTTGGAAGGGGGTTTGGGGTGGGATTTAGGGGTGGGATTTGTGGCTCAGGGGGATTTTGGGGCGGGATTTCGGGGCAGGGTTTTGGGGGGATTTTTGGGGTATTTTGTGGGGATTTCGGGTCCCACCTGGTGATCATCTCCTTCTCCTTGTTGGAGGCGTGGCCGCCGCTGCCCAGCACCTGGGCCGGGGTGGACAGGAAATACAGGCAGTGGTTGTGGAAGTACTGGTTGATGAGGGGCAGCAGGATCTGGGGGGCACCGGGGGTGTCAGCGGGGCCCCAGAGCCCACAGGGAACCCCAAAAAACGCACAGGGGGCCCTGGGTACCCCACCTCAAATACCCCACAGAGGCCCCAAATACCCCTTAGAGAACCCCAAATACCCCACAGAAACCTCAAATACCCACAGAGACCCCAAATACCCCCTAGAGAACCCCAAATACCCCACAGAGACCCCAAATACCCACAGAGACCCCAAAGAACCCATAGGGACCTCAAATACCCCACAGAGACCCCAAATACCCACAGAGACCCCAAAGAACCCACAGAGACCCCAAATACCCCTTAGAGAACCCCAAATACCCCACAGAGACCCCAAAGAACCCACAGAAACCTCAAATACCCACAGAGACACCAAATAACCCACAGAGACCCCAAATAACCCACAGAGACCCCAAAGAACCCATAAAGACCCCAAATAACCCACAGAGACCCCAAAGAACCCATAAAGACCCCAAATAACCCACAGAGACCCCAAATAACCCACAGAGACCCCAAAGAACCCATAAAGACCCCAAATAACCCACAGAGACCCCAAAGAACCCATAAAGACCCCAAATAACCCACAGAGACCCCAAATAACCCACAGAGACCCCAAAGAACCCATAAAGACCCCAAATACCCCTTAGAGACCCCAAAACCACCCTGCCCCCCTGTCGTCCCCCATTTTGAGAGGTTTTGGGGTCTCCCCTCCCCATTTTAGGGGTCTCCCCTCCCCATTTTTGGGGTCTCCCCTCCCCGATTTTGGGGTTTCCCCTCCCCGTTTTCAGGGTGTCCCATCTCTTGAGTTTTGGGGTGTCCCCTTCCCGTTTTCAGGGTGTCCCATCCCTGATTTTTGAGGTGTCCCCTCCCCATTTCTGGGGTCTCCCCTCCCGGATTTTGGGGTGCCCCCGACCTTGGCGAAGAACTTGATCTCCTGCTCGTGGGGGGATTTCTCCACCCTCCCGCTGCTGACCACGGCCTCTGGGGGAACAACGGGGGTCAGGGGGGGTCCCATGGCATTGGGGTGACCCCAGGATTTTGGGGTGTCCCCCAGGATTTGGGGTCTCACCAAAATGAGCTCCTGGGCAATGTCCAGCCAAGGGCTGGGGGAACACCCAGGGGATTTGGGGGACTCCCAAGGGATTTGGGGGACTCACAGGGATTTGGGGGACTCACAGGGATTTGGAGCACTCCCAGGGGTTTGGGGGGGTTCTGAAGGTGCCCCCCAGGATTTTGGGGTCTCGCCCAGGTGTGCCATGAGCTCCTGGGCAATGCCCATCCAAGGGCTGGGGGAACACCCAGGGGATTTGGGGAACTCCCAGGGGATTTGGAGGAGTCCCAGGGGCTCAGAGAGAATTCGGGGGGTTTGGGGGGAGTCTGGGGGTTCCCCCCGGGATTCGGGGGTGCCCCCCGGGATTCTGGGGTCTCACCCAGGTGTGCAATGAACTCCTGGGCGATGTCCATCCAGCGCAGCAGCTGCTGCAGGAAGCCGAAGGCGAAGCGTTTCTCGATGGACGACGTGTCCAGCTCCATGTCCTTGAGCCCCCTGCCACGGCACGGGGGGCACCCCAAAACTCAGAACCCCCGCCCCAAATCACCCCCACCCTGCACTCCCTGCACTCCCACCAGCCCCGAGCGCTGCAAATCTTGGGGTCATCCCAGGTTTTGGGGGGATTTTGGGGGGATTTTAGGGGGACTTTGGTTGAATTTTCAGGGGTTTTAGGGGGATTTTGGAGGGATTTTGGGGGGATTTTGGGGGGATTTTGGAGTCCCCCCAATACCTGGATCCCTCCCGGATCCCTGGCACACCCCCACTCCCTGACCCCCCTGAATTTGGGGTCTGCCCAGGGATTTTGGGGGGATTTTAGGGGAATTTTGGGGGGATTTTGGAGCCCCACCAATACCTGGATCCCTCCCGGCTCCCTGGCACTCCCCCACTCCCTGTCCCCCCTGAATTTGGGCTCTCCCTGGTGATTCTGGGGTTTTTAGACCCTCCCAGTACTCCCAATTCCCTCCCCAGTCCCTGCTCTCCCCCCACACTCCCACTGGGATTCCAGCTGTTCCCGGAGGGTATTTTGGGGTGCCCCGGGGGGGTTTTGGGGTGTCCCCTGACCGGGTCACGGCGTATCCGTGCAGCTGCAGGAACTTGAGCAGCTCCTGGGCCTTCTCGCGGTCCCGCGCCTTCTCCTTGGCCGTCAGCGTGTCGTAGGGCACCAGCAGCGGGTGGGAGCCCCCTCCTGCACCCCAAAGCAGCACTGGAGACCCCGAATCCCCTCCCTGGAGCCCCCGAATCCACCCCTTGGAGCCCCCAGAGCAACTCCTTGGAATCCCCCCTGGACCCCAAATCCACCCCTTGGAACCCCCCCAAATAAACTACTTGGAGCCTCCAAATCCCCTCCTTGGAACCCCCCCAAATCGACCCCTTGGAACCCCCAAATCCCCTTCTTGGAGCCCCCAGATCAACTCCTTGGAACCGCCCCTGGACCCCAAATCCCCTCCTTGGAACCCCCCCAAATCCCCTCCTTGGAACCCCCCCAAGTCCACCCCTTGGAACCCCCAAATCAATCCCTTGAAACCCCCCCAAATAAACTACTTGGAGCCTCCAAATCCCCTCCTTGGAACCCCCAAATCAACCCCTTGGAACCCCCAAATCCCCTCCTTGGAACCCCCCCAAATCCCCTTCTTGGAACCCCCCCAAATCAATCCCTTGAAACCCCCAAATCCCCTCCTTGGAACCCCCCCAAATCCCCTCCTTGGAACCCCCAAATCACACCCAGGACCCCCCAGTTTGGGGCTGGGGGTCTCGCCCTGGGCTTGGGGGTGTCCCAGGGGTGTCCCAGGGGGTCCCCCCCAATTTGAGGAGGGGTCTCACCCTTGGCCTCCAGCTCCAGCTTCTTCTTGCGGCCCCAGGTGTTGTGGTAGTTCTCAGCCAACTGCTCTGCCATGGCCTGGGCCAGGGTTTGGGGGGATTTGGGGTGGTTTTAGGGGGATTTGAGGCAATTTGGGGTGGTTTTAGGAGAGATTTGGGGGATTTGGGGTGGTTTTAGGAGGGATTTGGGGGGATTTGGGGTGCTTTTAGGGGGATTTGAGGCAATTTGGGGTGGTTTTAGGAGAGATTTGGGGGATTTGGGGTGGTTCTAGGGGGGATTTGAGGGGATTTGGGGTGCTTTTAGGGGGGATTTGGGGGGATTTCAAGGGGTTTTGGGGTGGTTTTAGGGGGGATTTGGGGTGGTTTTAGGGGGGATTTGGGGTGGTTTTAGGGGGGATTTGGGGTGGTTTTAGGGGGGATTTGAGGGGATTTGGGGTGGTTTTAGGGGGGATTTGGGGTGGTTTTAGGTGGGATTTGGGGTGGTTTTAGGGGGGATTTGAGGGGATTTGGGGTGCTTTTAGGGGTATTTGAGGCAATTTGGGGTGGTTTTAGGAGAGATTTGGGGTGGTTTTAGGAGGGATTTGGGGGGATTTGGGGTGGTTTTAGGGGGGATTTGGGGGGATTTCAAGGGGTTTTGGGGTGGTTTTAGGGGGCTACCCCCGGGGGGGACCCCCGGGAACACGGGGGGGGCGTTGGGGATCCACAAGGAGGACGCAGCAGGGGACATGGGGGGGACATCTGGGGGTCTCCGGAGGACAGGAGGGACATACAAGGACACTGGGTGACACTGGGTGACATTGGGTGACACTGGGTGACCCTAGGGTGACACTGGGTGACAATGGGGGGACATTGGGACCCTCACCTGCAGCTCCCTGGACAGAGTGACCCCACTCAGATCCACGGGCTGGGGGCTGTACCCGTGGGAGGGGTCGTAGGTGGCCTGGGGGGTGACATGGGGGGGGTCAGGGGGACCCCAATATTTTGGGGTCTCCCTTTTCCCCCCACCCCCACCTCCCCCGAGGTGATTTTGGGGTGCCCCACACACCCCTGACCCCACACAGATGATTTTGGGGTGCCCCACACACCCCTGACCCCACACAGATGATTTTGGGGTGCCCCACACCCCCTCCCGAGGCGTTTTTGGGGGTCCCACCTGAGCGTTTTGGGAGATTTTTCGGGTTTTCTTCTTCTCCGTGCGCTCGTCCTCGCCCTCGCGCGCCTTCTCCACCGTCCACTCCCAGGCCAGCATGGCCTTGAGGGACTCCTTGATGGGCCACCGGTAAATCTCCTTGTCCTGGGGGGTCAGGGGGGGGTCAGGGGGCACCCCAAAATCGGGGGGTTTGGGGGGGTCCATGAGGAGGAGGAGGGAAGGGGCTGGGGGCTCCCAGAGTGGCCTTGGTGGCCACCAGAAGACCTGATCTTGGGGGTGTCCCCCTGGGTTTGGGGTGTCCTCCTGGGTCTGGGGGTGTCCTCCTGGGTTTGGGGGGTCCCTCTGGGTCTGGGGGGGTCCCGAGGGGTCAGGGGTCACCCCAAAATCGGGGGGTTTGGGGGGGTCCATGAGGAGGAGGAGGGAAGGGTTTGGGGGCTCCCAGAGTGGCCTTGGTGGCCACCAGGAGACCTCGTGGTCCTGGGGGGTCTGGGGGTGTCCCCCCGGGTTTGGGGGGGTCCCTCTGGGTCTGGGGGTGTCCTCCTGAGTTTGGGGGTGTCCCCCTGGGTCTGGGGGGGTCCCGGGGGTCCCGTGGTACCTTCTCAGAAAAAGTTTTGTAGGGTCTCAGCATCGGGTGGGTTTTGGCTTCTTCGTCCACGGTCTCCCCAAAAGTCCAATTGTTCTGGATCTGGGGGGACGGGGACACAAGTCAGGGGGGCTTGGGGACATCGGGCTGGGGGGGACAGAGGAGATTTGAGGGGACAACAGAGATTTGGGGGGTCACCAACAGTTGAGGGTCCCGGGTGCTCCGTGGAGCTGGAGCAGCTCCGGGGTTGTGCAGATCTGGGGGGACTCAGAGGGGACCCTGGGGGTGTCCCAGGGGTTTGGGGGGGTCCCAGGGGGTTCTGGGGGTGTCCCAGGGGTTTGGGGGGTCCTGGGGGGGTCCCCACCTTGTCGAAGGCCCATTTCTCGTGCGTGTACTCGGCGTATTTGTTGATGAAACCATCGAGCTTCTCGGGGATGATGACACTGGGGGGGACACGGGGGGACAATGGGGTCAGGGGGGGACAATGGGGTCAGGGGACACACGAGGATGAGGATGGATGAACCCCATGGGGGCCTGGATGGGGCTGGGGGGTCTGGGAGAGGGTGGGGGTCTCCATGAGGATGAGGATGGACTGGGGAGGGGTCTCCATGAGGGTGAGGATGGATTGGGGAGGGGTCTCCATGAGGGTGAGGATGGATTGGGGAGGGGTCTCCATGAGGGTGAGGATGAGGATGGACAAGTTGGGGGTTTCTGGATGAGGATGGGTGCGGTTGTGGGGGTCTCCATGAGGATCTGGATGAGGATGGGTGGGGTTGGGGGTCTCCATGAGGATCTGGATGAGGATGGGTGGGGTCAGGGGGTCTCCATGAGGATCTGGATGAGGATGGGTGGGGTTGGGGGTCTCCATGAGGATCTGGGTGGGGTTTGGGGTCTCCATGAGGATCTGGATGAGGATGGGTGGGGTCAGGGGTCTCCATGAGGATCTGGATGAGGATGGGTGGGGTCAGGGGGTCTCCATGAGGATCTGGATGAAGATGGGTGGGGTCAGGGGCTCTCCATGAGGATCTGGATGAGGATGGGTGGGGTCAGGGGGTCTCTATGAGGATCTGGATGAGGATGGGTGGGGTTGGGGGTCTCTACGAGGATCTGGATGAGGATGGGTGGGGTCAGGGGTCTCTATGAGGATCTGGATGAGGATGGGTGGGGTCAGGGGGTCTCCATGAGGATCTGGATGAGGATGGGTGGGGTCAGGGGGTCTCCATGAGGATCTGGGTGGGGTCAGGGGTCTCTATGAGGATCTGGATGAGGATGGGTGGGGTCAGGGGCTCTCCATGAGGATCTGGATGAGGATGGGTGGGGTCAGGGGGTCTCCATGAGGATCTGGATGAGGATGGGTGGGGTCAGGGGTCTCCATGAGGATCTGGATGAGGATGGGTGGGGTCAGGGGGTCTCCATGAGGATCTGGGTGGGGTCAGGGGGTCTCCATGAGGATCTGGATGAGGATGGGTGGGGTCAGGGGGTCTCCATCAGCACAGGCAGGGTGGGGGGCTCATGCTGGCACGGGGAGGGGTCTGCGGGAGCCCTACTTGAGGGTCTCGACGGGTTTGGGGTCGAAGTTGCCCTCGGCATCCACCGAGGCCTTCTTCTCGGTGCGGGACGAGTAGCTGGCGTCCACGTAGTCGGGCGGGAGCGCGCCGGCGATGGCGCAGAGACACGGCATGGCCAGCTTGTAGAGCTCGGCCTCGAACTTCTGCGGGGACAGGGGACACCGGTGTCACCAGGGCCACCACAGGCACCAGCGCCGTGTCCCCAGTGTCATCATCCCTGTGGCACCGGGGACACCAGGGCCACCACAGGCACCAGTGCCGTGTTCCCCCAGTGCCACCATCCTCATGTCCCCAGTGTCACCATCCCCATATCCCCAGTGCCACCATCCTCATCCCCAAGTGCCACCACCCCCACGTCCCCAGTGCCACCATCCCCACGTCCCCAGTATCACCACCCCCATGTCCCCAGTGTCACCATCTCCATATCCCCAGTGCCACCATCCTCATGTCCCGTGTCACCATCCCCATGTCCCCAGTGCCACCACCCCCATGTCCCCAGTGCCACCACCCCCATGTCCCGTGTCACCATCCCCATGTCCCCAGTGTCACCATCTCCATATCCCCAGTGCCACCATCCTCATGTCCCCAGTATCACCACCCCCATGTCCTCAGTGTCACCATCCCCATGTCCCCAGTGCCACCACCCCCATGTCCCCAGTGCCACCACCCCCACGTTCCCCACCATCTCCATTCCCATGTCCCCATCACGCCCTTGTCCCTGTCACCCCCAGCTCCGTGTCCCAATGTCCCCACAGTCCCCACATCCTCATCACCCCCACCCCAACCTCTCCACATCCCCCTCATCCCATTCCCACGTTCCCACCACCGCCCCGTCCCCAGGTGTGTCCCTCAGGTGTGTCCCTGAGCTGTGTCCCCCCCAGACGTGTCCCCTCCAGGTGTGTTCCTGAGCTGTGTCCCCCCCAGACGTGTCCCCTCCAGGTGTGTCCCTGAGCTGTGTCCCCTCCAGGTGTGTCCCCTCCAGGTGTGTCCCTGAGCTGTGTCCCCTCCAGGTGTGTCCCCTCCAGGTGTGTCCCTGAGCTGTGTCCCCCCCAGGTGTGTCCCCTCCAGGTGTGTCCCTGAGCTGTGTCCCCCCCAGGTGTGTCCCCTCCAGGTGTGTCCCCACCTTGTGCGCCAGGGAGTCGAAGATGCCCCAGAAGAGCTTCCTGGTGAGGTGCAGCTCCTCCTCGGAGCTGACGCCCATGTTGGGCCACCCGCTGGGCAGGCAGTAGTACCTCCAGCAGCGCTCGTAGTGGTTGGTCAGCAGCTGCGGGGACACGGGGTGGTCACTCTGGTGGTCACTCTTTGCGGGTGGGGTCAGGGCATGGGGACAAGCACGGGGACACCCCCGGGGCTCACCTTGAGGGGCATCTTGGCGAACTCGTTGAGGATGGGCACGTCGAAGACGAGGCGGCGCAGGAGGTGCTGCAGCATCGAGGGGCGGATGTACCTGGGGGGGAATGGGGGGTCAGGGGGGTCTGGGGGTTCACCTGAGAGCGCCGTGAGACACTCGGTGGGGTCATGCTGGGCCTTGGGCAGGGACACGGGCATTGGTTGGCTGTGGGATTGGGTTGGCCATGGCGGTTGGGTTGACCAAGAGGGTTGGGTTGGCCTTGAGGGTTGGGTTGACCATGGAGGTTGAGTTGACCATGGCAGTTGGGTTGACCATGAGAGCTGGGTTGACCAGGGGGGATGAGTTGGCCATGGCGGTTGGGTTGACCAAGAGGGTTGGGTTGGCCTTGAGGGTTGAGTTGACCATGGCAGTTGGGTTGGCCTTGAAGGTTGAGTTGACCATGGGGGTTGAGTTGGCCATGGCGGTTGGGTTGGGTTGACCATGGTGGTTGAGTTGACCATGGGGATTGGGTGGACCATGGCAGTTGGGTTGGGTTGACCATGGTGGTTGAGTTGACCATGGGGATTGGGTGGACCATGGCAGTTGAGCTGACCATGGGTGGACCACAGTGGTTGAGTTGGTCATGGCAGTTGAGTTAGCTGTAAGAGTTGACCATGGCGGTTGGGTTGACCATGGTAGTTGGGTTCCCCATGAGAGTTGGGTTGACCAGGGGAGTTGAGTTGGCCATGGTGGTTGGGTTGACCATGGCAGTTGGGTTCCCCACGAGAGTTGGGTTGACCAGGGGAGTTGAGTTGGCCATGGTGGTTGGGTTGACCATGGCAGTTGGGTTCCCCACGAGAGTTGGGTTGACCATGACGATTGGGTTGGCCATGGCTGTTGGGTTGGGTTGGCCATAGCAGTTGGGTTCCCCACAACAGTCGGGTTCATTTTGGGTCCAGATGCCAACCCCTGGCGGGCACGGTGCCATTTTGGGGCCCGGTTCGGGGTCCCACCTGCAGAGGGCCATGAGGCACTCCTCGATGGCGTCGCGCTGGGCCTTGGTGAGGGCGCGGCCGCGCGACAGGCGGTAGATGGTGTGCAGCATGGAGTCCACCATGATGGCGCGGTGCTCGGTGCCCGCGAAGAGCGGCGCGCACTTGGTGATGAGCGGCATCACCGCCAGGCACAGGTACCGGTTCAGCGCCAGCGCCATCTCCGTGGTGCTGAACGTCGCCTGGGGGGGACATGGGGGGGTCACGGGGAGGGGACACACCCTGAGGGGACGTGGGGACAGGGGGCACAGGTGTCCCATGGGGCGAGTTTGGGGATGTGTTCCATAGAGGAGATTTGGGGGGTCAAACAGGGAAGATTGGGGTGACCCCAAATCCATCCCATGGGGGAGATTTGGGGAGGTCAGACAGGGAACCCATGGGGGAGATTTGGGGGATCAAATAGGGAAGATTGGGGTGACCCCAAATCCATCCCATGGGGGAGATTTGGGGGATCAAACAGGGAACATTGGGGTGACACCCAATCCATGTCATGAGGGAGATTTGGGGGATCAAACAGGGAAGATTTGGGGTGACCCCACACCCATCCCATAGGGAACATTTGGGGTGACCCCACACCCATCCCATAGGGAACATTTGGGGGATCCCAGACCCACAGGAGGGAACAGGGCAGACCCGAGGCCCCTGCTGCAGGCCCAACGAACCCTGTAGGGAGTTTTGGGGAGCCCCGGGGGGTTTTGGGGTGCCCCTCACCGTGTCCAGCGAGGCGGCCGCGCGCATGTCGGGCAGGAACCCCACTTCCAGCACGTGGAGCAGGAACTCCTGGTTCTGCACCCCATAAACGCGGTCCAGGAACAGCACCATGGGCGCCTTGTGCTCGGGGACGAAGCTGGCGGCCATACGGGGCTCCACCACGTTCCCATCTGCGGGACCCCAAAGCTCAGGGCGCCCCAAAACTCCCCAAACCCTAAAACAGCCAGGAATTCCCCAAATCCTGGCATCCCCAGAGCCCCCCAGCCTGGCTGGTGGCCATGGGGGGCTCCACCACGTTCCCATCTGCGGGACCCCAAAGCTCAGGGCGCCCCAAAACTCCCCAAACCCTAAAACAGCCAGGAATTCCCCAAATCCTGGCATCCCCAGAGCCCCCCAGCCTGGCTGGTGGCCATGGGGGGCTCCACCATGTTCCCATCTGCGGGACCCCAAAGCTCAGGGCGCCCCAAAACTCCCCAAACAGCCCCAAACCCTAAAACATCCAGGAATTCCCCAAATCCTGGCATCCCCAGAGCCCCCCAGCCTGGCTGGTGGTCATGGGGGGCTCCACCACATTCCCATCTGCGGGACCCCAAAATTCAGGGCACCCCAAAACTCCCCAAATAGCCGCCAAGGCTGATGACCCCCATGCCAGTCCCCACATCTTGGGGTGTCCCTTTGCCCAGGTTTGGGGACCCCTCCTCACCTTTTCGCAGTGCTGGAATCTGCAGGGGGAGGCTGATGATCCCCACCAGCTCCCCACATTTTGGGGTGTCCCTGATCCAGGTCCCCAGATTTTGGGGTGTCCCCCATCCCAGTGATCCCTCCCCAGGTTTGGGGACCCCTCCCCACCTTTTCCCAGCGCCGGGATCTGCAGGGGGAGGCTGATGATCCCCACCAGGTCCTCGAGCGGGACGAGCGAGCGCAGGATGGCCCGGATCCGCAGGGCCTCCCCCTTCCCCGCCTGGATCAGCTGTGGGGGTCACATGGGGGGGTCACACCCTGAGTCCTTACCCCCCCAGGACCCCCCTGAGCCCCCCCGAACCCCCCAGGTCCGTACGTGCATCTCGGGGGCACAGCGGCCCAGCAGGTCGATGAGGGCGGCGTAGAAGGACATGATGGCGTGGCCCAGGTGCACCCGGTTCTCCTCGGGGGGCTCCTCGGGTCCAAACCTGGGGGGCAACGGGGGGTCTGAGGGGTCAGGGGGTCACCCTGGGGTCCTCCCAGGCCATCCCAGTATTGTCATCTTCACCCCACCCCATTCCAGCCCATCTTCATCCTCCTCCTGTTCACGGCTTGATGCCCACTCTGTTCTGTCTTCGTCCTCACTTGCATGTCTCATCATGGACGTCTCATCCTCATCCTCATCCTCATCCTTACCCTAACCCCATTCCCAATCCCAATCCCAGTCCCATTCTCAACCCCATCCAATCCCATTTCCAGTCTCATTCCCATTTCCAGTCTCATTCCCATTTCCATTCCCATTCCCAATCCCAATCCCAATCCCACCCAGCCCCAATCCCACTCCCGGTGCTCATGGCCTCCTCTCCCTGCGGCCGCTGGGCCTATCCTGGGCGGGGTCCCCATCCCAATCCTACCCAATCCCAATCCCAACCCCAATCCCACTCCCGGTGCTCACGGCCTCCTCTCCCTGCGGCCGCTGGGCCCGTCCCGTGCGGGGTCCTGGGCGATGCTCAGGGCGTCCTGGATGGCCGCCAGCAGCCCCGAGCCCCCCTCGCCCCGCAGCGCCGGCCCGAAGCACTCGGGGCGCCGGATCAGCAGCCGCACCACCACGTTGGCGTTCTCCTCCACGCTCTCCCCTGGGGAACGGGACCCCAAAGGTCACAGGGACACCCCAGAATTCCCAAAACACAAACCCAAAAATCCCTTAAAACAGGGAGCCCCTAAACCCCTAAAACAGGGAACCCCAAAGCCCCTAAAACAGGGAATCCCAAAACCCCCAAAACAGGGAACCCCTAAACCCCCAAAACAGGGAATCCCAAAGCCCCTAAAACAGGGAACCCCAAAACCCCCAGCACAGGAAGTCCCGGAGAATCCAACTGGGAACCTCAAGCTGGGTTCTTCTCCATGCTCTGCCCTGCAGGAACAGGACCCCCAAAACTCACAGGGACCCCTAAAATGGGCCCCCCAAAACACAAACCCACAGGAGGGGACAGGGGGACACCTGGGAGGTTCCATGAGGGGACACAGGGACACCTGAGGGACACCTGGGGGACACCTGAGGGTCTCCCACCAGTGACAAAGATGGCAAAGCACAGAAAGTCCACGTAGTGCTGCCATGAGGGGTACAGGGAGGACACAGGGACTCCCTCAAGGGGACTTGGGGACACCTGAGGGACACCTGAGGGACACCTGGGGTGTCTCACCGTTGACGAAGACGGCGAAGCGCAGGAAGTCCAGGTACTTCTCACCCCCACAGGGGTTCCAGCCGATGTCGGGGTAGCCCTTGGCCAGCAGCATGGGGCAGCTCTGCAGCCCACAGCTCGCCAGGTACGTCACCACCTGCCCCAGGGGACACCAGGGGACATCAGGGGACACCAGGGGACATGGAGGGACACAGGGGACATGGGGGGGACACGGGGCTGTCCCCACCTTCTCCAGGTCCTGCTCCTTGAGGGCCAGCGCCAGCTCGTTGTTGTCGATGACGGAGGCGGCTGCCACGTCCAGGGGGGTGGAGCCCTGCATGCCTTGGGGACAACAGGGACACAGAGGTCAGGGGACAACAGGGGACAGAGACCCCCCCCGCCCGCCAAGGTGTCCTAAAGGACCCCCAAGGTGACTGGAGGGGACAGAGGTGACAAGGAAGGGTGGGGGGGGGGGTGAGAGCCCAGGTGGGGGTGGCAGAGAGGGGACAGGGGTGGCACTGGGGACACGGGGATGTCCCAGGGGTCTCACCTAGACCAATGCCGCTGTTCTCCAGCAGGTAGCCCAGGGCAGGGAGGGGACAGGGGTGGCACTGGGGGTGCAGGGGTGGCACTGGGGACACAGGGATGTCCCAGGGGTCTCACCTAGACCAATGCTGCTGTTCTCCAGCAGGTAGCCCAGGTGGGGGTGACACAGAGGGGCCAGGGGGTGGCAGAGAGGGGACAGGGGTGGCACTGGGGACACGGGGATGTCCCAGGGGTGTCACCTAGACCAATGCCGCTGTTCTCCAGCAGGTAGCCCAGGGCAGGGAGGGGACAGGGGTGGCACTGGGGGTGCAGGGGTGGCACTGGGGACACGGGGATGTCCCAGGGGTCTCACCTAGACCAATGCCGCTGTTCTCCAGCAGGTAGCCCAGGTGGGGGTGACACAGAGGGGCCAGGGGATGGCAGGGAGGGGACAGGGGTGGCACTGGGGACACGGGGATGTCCCAGGGGTCTCACCTAGACCAATGCCGCTGTTCTCCAGCAGGTAGCCCAGGTGGTCGAACATGGAGCGCTGGTTCTGGCGGCTGATGCGGCAGAAGTAGCAGAGGAAGCGGCAGCAGTTGGTCACCATCTTGGGGAACCGGATCTCCTGGGGGGCACCGGGGGGTCAGGGCAGCTCCGGGAGGGTCCCGAGGGGGGCACCCAGAGGGGTGGGGGCTCACCTTGGACTCACCACCGCCCAGCACGCTGACCATCACCTGCATCACGGTCTCGTGCATGCCCAGCGCCCGCATCAGGTTGGGGTGCTGGTAGAACACCTTGTTGTTCATGATATTCCTGGGGGGGCACGGGGGGGGTCAATGATTTGGGGGGCTGGGAGGGGGTTATGGGGTGTTCAGGGTGGGATATGGGGTGCTCAGGGGCAGATCTGGGGAGTTTGGGGGGTTCTCAGGGTGCTGGATGGGGACACAGGGGGACACAGGGGGACCCAGAGAGGACCCAGGGTGACCCAGAGAGGACACAGGGGACACAAGGACACAAGGAGGACACAAGGAGGACACAAGGAGGACACAGGGTGACCCAGGGTGACCCAGACAGGACACAGGGGGACACAAGGAGGACACAGGGAGGACACAAGGAGGACACAGGGAGGACACAGGGAGGACACAGGGAGGACGCAGGGTGACCCCGGGGCTGCCACGCACCCGATGCTCTGGATCATGAGGTTCTCCTCCTCGGGGCCCATCTGCACGATGAGCAGCGAGCGGATCTGGCCCAGGCACTCGAGCAGGGCCGTGGTGTCGGGCACGGAGGTGGCGCTGATGGCGTAGGCCTTGGGCAGGGCCCGGCCCAGCTCGCCCAGCGCGTCGTACTGCCGGTGCAGCAGGCTGAACATGGCCCGCACCAGCGCCGGGCTCTGGATGAAGGACTCCTGCGCCCAGTGCACCATGGTCTGCGAGATCAGCTCCTGCAGCGTGCCTGGGGACAGCGGGGACATTGGGGACATTGGGGACATTGGGGACATTGGGGACATGGGGGACAATGGGGGTATCAGGGACATTGGGGACATTGGGGACACAGTGACTCCTGCGCCCAGTGCACCATGGTCTGCGAGATCAGCTCCTGCAGCGTGACTGGGGACAGCAGGGACAATGGGGACAATAGGGACAGTGACTCCTGTGCCCATGGTCTGCCAGATCAGCTCCGGCAGTGCTGCCACCTTGGGGACATCTTGGTTGGCACCTTGGGGACACCTTGGCCAACTCCTTGGGGACACTTTGTGTGTCCCCCTGCTGCCACCTCAGCCATGTCCCGGACACGGCTGAGTGTCCCTGTCCCCACCCCCCTGTCCCCTCCTCACTGGGCACCGGGGGCTCCTCGGGGGGGGTCTCCTCCTCCTTGGGGGGGCCCCGGACCCCCACCACCTTCTGCACCAGCCCCAGCAGCCGCTGCCGCAGCGACGTCTCCTCCTCCTCCTCCTCTTCCTCCTCCGTCAGCTCGATGCCTGCGGGACAAGGGGGGGTCATAGAGGTGTCCCTGTGTCCCCAAGGGGGGGCCTCAGGGTCCCTGGATGGAGTCCCTGTGCTCCTGGGGGTCTCTGGGGTCCCACAATGGGGGTCCCAGTTCCAATGGCGAGATCCCAGTTCCACTGGGGGTGTCCCCAAGCCCAGGGGTGTCCCCAGGCCCAGGGGCTGTCCCTGTCCCCCCCTCACCACAGTGGGCCAGCAGGTCATTGTGGAAGTCCAGCAGCTCGTCCCGGATGTCCCCAGGCACGGGACACTCCTCATCCTCAGCCCCTCCCTTGTACTGCATCAGCATGTTGATCTGGGGACACGGGGACACGGGGGGGACACCAGGTCACGGGACCATCCCTCCCTGTGTGCCCCACGTGTCCCTTGTCCCCACACCCTGCCCCCAGATCCCCCCATTCCCACAGTTCCCTCACGTGTCCCCAGGCACATCCCAGCCAAGGCCGTGTCCCCAAGGTGTCCCCAGGCACATCCCAGCCAAGGCCCTGTCCCCAGCAGTGTCCCCAGGCACATCCTCATTCTCTCACCCAAAGCCACATCCTCAGGGGTGTCCCTAAGGTGTCCCTGCAGTGTCCCCACATTGTCCCTGCTCTGTGCCCACTCTGTCCCTGCAGTGTCCCCGCTCTGTCCCCATGCTGTCCCCACTCTGCCCTCACTCTGTCCCTGCTGTGCCTGTGCTGTCCCCACTCTGCCCTCACTCTGTCCCCACTCTGTCCCTACTCTGTCCCCGTGCTGTCTCCACTCTGCCCCCATTCTTGTCCCCACTCTGTCCCCGCTCTGCCCTCACTCTGTCCCCGCTCTGTCCCCACCCTGTCCTCATTCTGTCCCCGCTCTGTCCCCACTCTGCCCTCACTCTGTCCCCACTCTGTCCTTGCTCTGTCCCCGCTCTGTCCCCACTCTGCCCTCACTCTGTCCCCACTCTGTCCTTGCTCTGTCCCCACTCTGTCCTTGCTCTGTCCCCACTCTGTCCCCACTCTGCCCTCACTCTGTCCCCGCTCTGTCCCCACCCTGTCCTCATTCTGTCCCCGCTCTGCCCCCATTCTGTCCCCACTCTGTCCCCACTCTGCCCTCACTCTGTCCCCGCTCTGTCCCCACCCTGTCCTCATTCTGTCCCCGCTCTGTCCCCACTCTGCCCTCACTCTGTCCCCACTCTGTCCTTGCTCTGTCCCCGCTCTGTCCCCGCTCTGTCCCCATCCTGTCCCCGCTCTGTCCCCGCTCTGTCCCCACTCTGTCCCCGCTCTGTCCCCGCTCTGTCCCCGCTCTGTCCCCACCCTGTCCTCATTCTGTCCCCGCTCTGCCCTCACTCTGCCCTCACTCTGTCCCCGCTCTGCCCTCACTCTGTCCCCACTCTGTCCTCACTCTGTCCCCGCTCTGTCCCCGCTCTGTCCCCGCTCTGTCCCCGCTCTGTCCCCGCCCTGTCCCCGCTCTGTCCCCGCTCTGTCCCCGTTCTGTCCCCGCTCTGTCCCCACCTGCTCCTGCGGGGGCGAGCGGAACTCGCGCGTGCGCCGGGCGGTCTCGGCTGCCGACATGGTCAGAGCGCGCATCAGGCGCCCGTAGCGCCGCCGCTGGTCCCGCTGCAGCCGCTGCACGTGGCGCTCCGAGAACGCCACGATGGCCTCGACGCGGTGCTGCAGCTCCCGCTCGCACAGGTGCTGCAGCAGGTGGCACATCTGCGGGGACACGGGGACATCGGGGACGTCAGGGACATCGAGGATGTCAGGAACATTGGGGACACGGGGACATCGGGGACATCAGGGACAGGGGGATGTCAGGGACATTGGGACATCAGGGACAGGGGGATGTCAGGGACAGGGGGACATCAGGGACAAGGGGATGTCAGGGACATGGGGATGTCAGGGACATTGGGGACATCAGGGACAGGGGGATGTCAGGGACATTGGGGACACGGGGACATCGGGGACGTCAGGGACAGGGGGATGTCAGGGACAGGGGGATGTCAGGGACATTGGGACATCAGGGACAGGGGGATATCAGGGACAGGGGGATGTCAGGGACATCGGGGATGTCAGGGACATCGGGGACGTCAGGGACAGGGGGATGTCAGGGACATTGGGGACATCAGGGACAGGGGGATGTCAGGGACATCGGGACATCAGGGACATTGGGGACGTCAGGGACATTGGGACATCAGGGACATGAGCCCAGGGAGGGGACACGAGGTGGACACGGAGAGGGGACAGCGAGGGGACACAAACCGCCACCCCCGTGCCCTCCCTGACCTGCAGCTTGACCGACTCCGGCAGCTTCATCTGCAGCAGCCCCTCCTCCAGCTCTTCCTCTTCCTCCTTCTCCTCCTCCTCCTGCACCTCCCCGGCCTCAATGGCCTTCGTCCTCCTGGCCTCCTCCTCGTCCTCCTCCTCCGCCTGCAGCTCTCCAGCCTCGATGGCCTTCCTCCTCCTCACTTCCTCCTCCTCTTCCTCCTCCTCCTCCTCCTCCTCCTCCAGCTCTCCAGCCTCCACGGCCTTTTTCCTCCTTGCCTCCTCATCCTCCTCCTTCTCCTCCTCGCCAGCTTCGATGGCCTTCACCTCCTCCTCCTCCTCCTCCTCCTCCTCCTCGCCTTCCTCCCGCCGTCCCTCTCCGAAGACGCGGGGCTCGATCATGCGCAGCACGCGCCGCACGTCGCCGTCCCCCAGCGCTCCCACCGCCAGCAGCGCCGACACCAGCTTGAGCACCGGCACCAGCTGGAACTCCACGCTGCCCCCCACGGGGTCCCGGGCGTGGGGACCCCCTCCGGCCACCGCCTCGGCCAGCATGCGCATGGCCTTGGCTCCCAGCTCGTCCAGCGGGATGGCCGGGCTGAGCGGCGCCCGCCCCCCGCCGCCCCCCGCCCGGATGAAGCAAGGCTCTGAAAAATGGGGCTGGGGTCTCAGGCAGGCGCTGGGCCCCACGCCCGGGGGTCCCGGGCAGCGTCCGCCGCCGGGGAAGAGCGCGATGGCGCGCGTGGCCTCGGTGATGGGCACGATGAACTCGGCGCTCATGGAGGAGCGGGCGCGCTGCGCCGCGTCCAGGTGCATGGCCAGCAGCAGGTCGTAGTAGCCGGCCCGCAGGGGTCCCGGCAGCTCGGGGCTCTCGATGGCGAAGAGCAGCTGGGCCTGGTCCACGTGGCTGCACAGGGCGTGCGCCACGCGGTTGTTGCCCAGCGCGCACACGGCGCAGTAGAGGCGCAGGGTGTGGCACTGGAACTGCAGCAGCTCCTCGCGCTCCCACAGCTCCAGGATGTCGATGCACCTGAGGGGGAAAGGGGAGTCGGGCTGGGGTGTGGGGAATGGGGGGATATGGGGTGGGAGCCCTGGGGGGACAGGGAATGGGGGGATATGGGGTGGGAGCTCTGGGGGGACAGGGAATGGGGGGATATGGGGTGGGAGCCCTGGGGGGACAGGGAATGGGGGGATATGGGGTGGGAGCCCTGGGGGGACAGGGAATGGGGGGATATGGGGTGGGAGCTCTGGGGGGACAGGGAATGGGGGGATATGGGGTGGGAGCCCTGGGGGGACAGGGAATGGGGGGATATGGGATGGGAGCCCTGGGGGGACAGGGAATGGGGGTCAGGGGAGGGATACATGGGGTGGGACCCCTGGGATGGGAGCACAAGGTCTCCTGGGGATAAAACCCCAAGCTCTCCTGGGGATGGGACTTTTGGGGTGAGACCCCAAAGTCTCTTGGGGATGGGACCCCTGGAGGTGAGACCTCAAGGGGACAGGGCCCCATGTCCCTCTGGGATGACACCTCAAGCTCTCCTGGGGTTGAGACCCCTGGGATGGGGACCCCCAAGGTCTCCTGGGGCTGGGACCTTTGGGGTGAGCACCCTGGGGATGGCATCTCTGGGATGAGACCCTGTGGGACAGAATCCCACGAGACTGGGGGTGTCCCTGGGGGTGTCCCCACGCACCTGTCCTCCTCGGGGATGTGCAGGGCCATCATCTGCAGGGGCTCGGAGCACTCCACGGCCCAGCCCTGGCGCTCGCCCAGCCGGGCGCTCTCCACGGCCAGGTACTCGGTGGGCATGCGGCTCCAGGTGACCGGCGTCAGGTGCTGGATCACCAGCCTGGGCGGGCACTGCGGCGCCGGGTTCTGCCTCTCGCTGCTGAACATGGCCGCCGAGATGGGCATGATGTTCTGGGGAGGGGGGACACACGGCGGTGTCAGGGGGACCCCCAGAGACCCCCGGCACTGAGTTCCTCTTGGGTCGCCCTGCAGACCCCAAAGATCTGCCCCAGAGCTCTCCTTGTTCCACCTGGCAGCTCCTGAATCACCTCACCAGTGCTCCCAGTTGTGCCCCAGTCCCTGTCCACCCCCAATAACCCCCCCCCAAACGATGACCTCGGGGGTAGGGGGGGATTTGGGTTTTGGGGGGTTTTGGGGGGCTCTCAGGGGTCCTGTACCATGGTGGTGTTCATGATGACCTGAGGGCTTGGGGGGTTTTGGGGGGGGTCTCAGGGGTCCTGTACCATGGTGGTGTTCATGATGACCTGAGGGTTTGGGGGGTTTTGGGGTGCAGGAATGGGGGTTTAGGGTGTTTAGGGTGTGGGTAGGAGGTTTTGAGGGGGACTCATCCCATGGTGGTGTTCATGATGATCTGGGGGTTTGGGGGGTTTTGGGGGGGGTCTCAGGGGTCCTGTACCATGGTGGTGTTCATGATGATCGGGGGGTTCGGGGGGTTTTGGGGTGCAGGAAGGGGGGTTTAGGGTGTTTAGGGTGTGGGTAGGAGGTTTTGAGGGGGTCTCAGGGGTCCTGTACCATGGTGGTGTTCATGATGATCTGGGGGTTCGGGGGGTTTTGGGGGGGTCTCAGGGGTCCTGTACCATGGTGGTGTTCATGATGATCTGGGGATTTGGGGGGTTTTGGGGTGCAGGAATGAGGGTTTAGGGTGTTTAGGGTGTGGGTAGGAGGTTTTGGGGGGGTCTCATCCCATGGTGGTGTTCATGATGACCTTGGGGTGTGGGGGTTTTGGAGTGCAGGGGTGGTCCCAGGAGGTTTTGGGGGGTCTCATTCCCCCACCACCCACCTGGTGGGGGTCCCAGTCCTCACCTTGAGCTTGCCCAGCTCAAACTGGAGCACGTTTTGGGTGGTGGGCTGCACGAACACCGCCGGGAACAGTTTGGTGTTGGGCTCCACCTGCGGGGACAGCGCTGCTGTGAGACCCCCGGGGTGGGCTGGGACCCCCAAAACTCACCTGGGGGGTGTCAGGGGAGGGGTTCCAGCTCACCTGGAAGAAGGTGTTGATCTCTTTGCCGTTGGCTGTGAAGGTCATGAGCCCCGTGGCCAGGTCCACCAGGCAGCCGATGACCAGGTCAGTGTGGGACACCCTGGCCTGCTGGGTGGGGGTCGCAAACTCCCCCCCCCACACCATGTAGCAGTTGCTGCGCTTGATGCTGGGGGGAAAAAGGGGGTCAGACCCCCAAAACCCCACCAAAATACCCCAAAACCCCCCAAAATACCCCCACACCATGTAGCAACTGCTGCGCTTGATGCTGAGGGGGAAAAAGAGGGTGAGACCCCCTCCAAAATACCCCAAAACCCCCCAAAATACCCCCACACCATGGACCCCTCCCCTATTTAACCCCCACACCATGTAGCAGTTGCTGCGCTTGATGCTGGGGGGAAAGAGGGGGTCAGACCCCCAAAACCCCACCAAAATACCCCAAAACCCCCCAAAATACCCCCACACCATGTAGCAACTGCTGCGCTTGATGCTGAGGGGGAAAAAGAGGGTGAGACCCCCCCCAAAATACCCCCAGACCATGGACCCCTCACCTATTTAACCCCCACACCATGTAGCAGTTGCTGCGCGTGATGCTGGGGGGAAAAAGGGGGTGAGAACCCCCCAAAAATACCCCAGACCATGGGGCAGTTGCCCTGTTAGGGGTCCCATTTTGGGGTCCCATTTGGGACCCTGTTTGGGGTGCCTTTGGGGTCCTGTTAGGGTCCTATTTGGTTGGGATCCAGTTTGGGGTCCCATTTAGGGATCCTATCTAGGGGTCCCTTTTGGGGTCTCTTTGGGGTCCCTTTAGGATCCCATTTGGGGTCCCTCTGGGGTCTCTCTGGGATCCCTTTGTGTTCCCATTTGGGGTCTCTTTTGGGGTCTCTTTGGGGTCCCACCTGGGGTCCTGTTTGGCAATCCCCTTTTGGGGTCCCTTCTGGGCTCCCTTTGGGGTCCTGTTAGGGTCCCATTTAGGGATCCCCTCTAGGGGTCCCTTCTGGGGTCTATTTGGGATCTCATTTGGGGTCTCTTTGGGATCCCATTTGGGGTCTCTTTGGGGTCCCTTTGGGGTCCGTTTTGGGGTCCTGTTTGGCAATCCCCTTTTGGGGTCCCTTCTGGGCTCCCTTTGGGGTCCTGTTAGGGTCCCATTTAGGGATCCTGTCTAGGGGTCTCTTTTGGGGTCTATTTGGGATCTCATTTGGGGTCCCTTTTGGGATCCCATTTGGGGTCTCTTTGGGGTCCGTTTTGGGGTCCCCGTGGGGTACCTGTCGTGCACGTTGCCGCGGTCGTCGCCCATGGTGACGGTGACGCTGCGCACGCGGCTCAGCTCAAAGTCGGGGTCGTGCTGGTGGAAGTGGGGGGTGACCCAGCCCACCCAGGCACTGCCCGGCTCCTGCCCAGCAAACAGCCGCACCGAGTAATAGTACTGGGGACAAGGGACAGCGTCAGGGACATGGGGACAGGGACAGGGACAGGGACACGGGGACACAGGGACAGGGACAGGTGACCCAGCCCACCCAGGCACTGCCCCGCAAACAGCCGCACAGAGTAATAGTACTGGGGACAAGGGACAGCGTCAGGGACACGGGGACAGGGACAGGGACACAGGGACAGGGACACGGGGACAGGGACATGGGGACAGGGACAGGTGACCCAGCCCACCCAGGCACTGCCCGGCTCCTGCCCGGCAAACAGCCGCACCGAGTAATAGTACTGGGGACAAGGGACAGCGTCAGGGACATGGGGACAGGGACAGGGACAGCGACAGGGACAGGGACACGGGGACAGGGACAGGTGACCCAGCCCACCCAGGCACTGCCCCGCAAACAGCCGCACCGAGTAATAGTACTGGGGACAAGGGACAGCGTCAGGGACACGGGGACAGGGACAGGGACACGGGGACAGGGACACGGGGACAGGGACAGGTGACCCAGCCCAGCCAGGCACTGCCCCGCAAACAGCCGCACCGAGTAATAGTACTGGGGACAAGGGACAGCGTCAGGGACATGGGGACAGCCACAGGGACAGCCACGGGGACAGGGACACGGGGACAGGGACACGGGGACAGGGACACGGGGACAGGGACAGGTGACCCAGCCCAGCCAGGCACTGCCCCGCAAACAGCCGCACCGAGTAATAGTACTGGGGACAAGGGACAGTGTCAGGGACACAGGGACATGGGGACAGGGACACGGGGACAGGGACAGCCACAGGTTCAGGGACATGGGGACAGTGACAGGGACATGGGGACAGGGGCACAGGGACAGGGGACAGGGGGACAGGGTGTTTTGGGGGGATCTCATGGGTCCCATACCGTGGTGGTGTTCATGATGACCTCAGGGCTTGGGGATTTTGGGGGGATTTTGGGGTTTTTGGGGGTCCATACCGTGGTGGTGTTCATGATGACCTCGGGGGTTGGGGATTTTGGGATTTTGGGGGGATTTTGGAGTTTTTGGGGGTCCATACCGTGGTGGTGTTCATGATGACCTCAGGACTTGGGGATTTTGGGGTTTTGGGGGGTTTTTGGGGGTTTTGGGGGTCCATACCGTGGTGGTGTTCATGATGACCTCGGGGGTTGGGGATTTTGGGATTTTGGGGGGATTTTGGAGTTTCTGGGGGTCCATACCGTGGTGGTGTTCATGATGACCTCGGGGGTTGGGGATTTTGGGGGGATTTTGGAGTTTCTGGGGGTCCATACCGTGGTGGTGTTCATGATGACCTCAGGGCTTGGGGATTTTGGGGTTTTGGGGGGATTTTGGAGTTTTTGGGGGTCCATACCGTGGTGGTGTTCATGATGACCTCGGGGGTTGGGGATTTTGGGGGGATTTTGGGGTTTTGGGGGTCCATACCGTGGTGGTGTTCATGATGACCTCGGGGTCGTCGCGCTCATCGGGCACCACGTCCTCCTCCAGCCGGGGCACGGGAGGGGGCGCGGGGGGGGGCGCAAACGGCGTCTTCCGGCCCTTGAACAGGAACCTGGGGGGCACCGGGGGGGTCACCCCGCTCTGGGGACCCCCAGGGACCCCCCAACACCCAGGGAATGCCCCCAGCAACACCCCTTAAGGGCCAGACTGGGGACGCTCAGGGACACCCCCAGGGATGGGTGTCACCCCCTTTTGGGGACCCTCAAGGTTATTGGGGAGCCCCCAGGGATGGGTGTCACCCCCTTTTGGGGACCCTCAAGGTTATTGGGGAGCCCCCAGGGATGGGTGTCACCCCCTTTTGGGGACCCTCAGGGACTGGGGAGCCCCCAGGGATGGGTGTCACCCCCTTTTGCTGCCCCCCAGCACCACCCACCCCTTTTTCGTGCCCCTCAGGGTTATTGGGGATCCCCCAGCTCTGGCTGCCACCTCCTTTTGGGGACCCTCAGGAATATTGGGGACCCCCTAGGGATGGCTGTCACCCCCTTTTGCTGCTCCCCAGGAATATTGGGACCCCCCTTTTGCTGCCTCCCAGCCAATATTGGGGTACCCCCTTTCGCTGCCCCCCCAGCCAATATTGGGGACCCCCCTTTCGCTGCCTCCCCAGCCAATATTGGGGTACTCCCTTTTGCTGCCCCCCACCCCCTTTCACCGCCCCCAAGCCAATATTGGGGTGCCCCCTTTCGCCGCCCCCCAGCCAACATTGGGGACCCCCCTTTCGCTGCCTCCCCAGCCAATATTGGGGTACTCCCTTTTGCTGCCCCCCACCCCCTTTTGCTGCCCCCTACCCCCTTTCGCTGCCTCCCCAGCCAATATTGGGGACCCCCCTTTCGCTGCCCCCCAGCCAATATTGGGGACCCCCCTTTCGCTGCCCCCCGCCCCACGCACCCCCTCCTGGTCTTGCTCTTCTCGGTGGTCGCGTCCTTCTCGTTCTCTCCCCGCGGCGGCTCCCGGGAGGCGGCGGCGGCAGCACCGGGGGCCGCCCCCGCCGGTCCCTTCTCGGTCCCCTCGTCGCCCTCGGCGCTGCGGGGCCCGGCCGAGCGCCGCAGCCGCTCGAACTCGGACAGGGGCTCGGCGGCCGCATCCTCGGGGGGCTCCGGAGGGGGCGCCTGGGGCAGGGGCGTGGCGCCGGGCGTGCAGCGGAACGTGGCGTGGAACTGCACCGGGAGGCTGAGCCGCAGGAACAGCAGCTCCGGCGGGGCCGCGGGCGTCCCGGAGCTGCGGTGCGACAGCCGCAGGCACGGCGGGGAATCCACGGTGCCGTCCAGGCGGGTCACCTGCGGGGGGGGACAGCGGGGCTGGCACCGGGGGGACAGCGGGGGGACAGCGGGGGGACAGCGGGGCTGGCACCGGGGGGACAGCGGGGGGGACAGCGGGGGGACACCGGGGGGACAGCGGGGCTGGCACCGGGGGTGGCACTGGGGGGACAGCGGGGCTGGCACCGGGGGGACACCGGGGGGACAGCGGGGGGACACCGGGGGGACAGGGAGGGGACCGGGGCTGGCACCGGGGGTGGCACTGGGGGGACAGCGGGGCTGGCACCGGGGGTGGCACCGGGGTGGCACCGGGGGTGGCACTGGGGGGACAGCGGGGCTGGCACCGGGGGTGGCACCGGGGGTGGCACTGGGGGGACAGCGGGGCTGGCACCGGGGGTGGCACCGGGGGTGGCACCGGGGGGACAGGGAGGGGACAGGGAGGGGACAGGGAGGGGGACAGGGAGGGGGAAACCCGGGGATGGTGGGACACGGTGGTGGGGGATGTTTCACCCTGTTTGGGGGCACTTCCCCTCGTTTTGGGGGCACTTCACCTCATTTTGGGACACTTCCCCTCGTTTTGGGGACACTTCATCTCATTTTGGGGACACTTCATCTCATTTTGGGCGCACTTCATCTCATTTTGGGGATGCTTCACCTCGTTTTGGGGGCACTTCCCCTCGTTTTGGGGCACTTCCCCCCATTTTGGGGACACTTCCCCTCGTTTTGGGACACTTCACCTCATTTTGGGGACACTGCACCTCATTTTGGGGACACTTCCCCTAATTTTGGGGACACTCAGGGACAGGGAACCCCCAGAGATGGGGGTGTCACCCCGTTTTGGGGACCCTTGGAGAATTTTAGGGACTCTTGACACCCCAAACCCCGCTCACCTCGAGCTGGGGGTGCTCGGGGGGCACTGGGATGAACTGGGGCAGGCTGTGGCTGAACCAGAGGGCGATGGGGACCCCAAACCCCCCCAAAGCCCCCCAAAGCCCCCTCACCTCGAGCTGGGGGTGCTCGGGGGGCACTGGGATGAACTGGGGCAGGCTGTGGCTGAACCAGAGGGCGATTGGCCGTTTCATGTTGATGGCGAAGGGCTCGTAGCCCTCCTGGAGGCCGCAGATGCCGAAGTAGCGCAGGGTGCCAACGTCCTGGCCCAGGTTCAGGTGGCCCTCCTGGCCCAGCCCCAGGCTGCACACGGGGACAAAGCCTGGGGGGCACGGGGGGGGCAGCACTGAGACCCCCAGAGCCCCCAGACACACCCCAGAGCCCCCAGACCCACCCCAGAGCCCCTAGATCCATCCTAGAGCCCCTAGATCCATCCCAGAGCCCCCAGACCCATTCCTGGAGCACCCAGACCCATCCCTGGATCCCCCAGACCCATTCCAGACCCCCCAGACCCATCCCTGGATCCCTCAGACTCATTCCTGGATCCCCCAGACCCATCCCTGGTGCCCCAGACCCATCCATGGATCCCTCAGACCCATTCCAGAGCCCCCAGACCCATCCTTGGATCCCTCAGACCCATCCCTGAACCCCCAGACCCATTTCTGTTGCCCCCAGACCCATTTCTGAACCCCCAGACCCATTTCTGTTGCCCCCAGACCCATTTCTGAACCCCCCCAGAACCACCCCCAGATCCGTCCCCCTCCTCCCCCAGCCCCAGGTGACACCGGGGAGGTGTCACCAAGCCCAGTCCGGACCCCCCCCTCACCGTCGGCCACCTCGAAGTCCCTGAAGGCCACCTCAGAGCCAGCGTCCCCCATCAGCACCTCCCCATTGAGGGTGAAGCTCATGTGGCACTCGCCCAGGTCGATGAGGCAGCCCACGACGTCCCCAGCCTGCCAGGGGCGCCCAAAGGACTCCCCGCCCACGTGCCAGCGCTGGCCCTGGGGACACCGGGGACACCAGGGGGTCACAGGGGACACCAGGGGACACCGGGGACACCAGGGGACACCGGGGACACCAGGGGGTCACAGGGGACACCAGGGGACACAGGGGACACCAGGGGGTCACAGAAGGTGACAGTGGGACCCCGGGGGACTCTGGGGGTCCCTGAGTGTCCCCAAGCGTCCCATGCTGGTTCTGCGTGTCCCCATGTGTCCCCACCTGTCCCTGTGTGTCCCCATGTGTCCCAAACAGGTTCTGTGTGGCCCTGAGTGTCCCTGTGTGTCCTTGTGCATCCCTGAATGTCCCCACATGTGCCAAACAGGCTCTGTGTGTCCCTGTGTGTCCTTGAGTGTCCCTACATGTCCCCAGTGTCCCCCACCTGTCCCCGTGTGTCCCAAGTAGGTTCTGTGTGTCCCTGAGTGTCTCTGTGTGTCCCCACGTGTCCCCAGCAGGCTCTGCATGTCCCCCGTGTGTCCCCGCGTGTCCCCGTGTGTCCCCGTGTGTCCCCCGTGTCCCTGCCTGTCCCTGTGTGTCCCAAACAGGCTCTGTGTGTCCCCACATGTCCCCAGCAGGCTCTGCATGTCCCCCATGTCCCTGCCTGTCCCCGCCTGTCCCCGTGTGTCCCCCGTGTCCCTGCCTGTCCCTGTGTGTCCCAAGTAGGTTCTGTGTGTCCCCAGCAGGCTCTGCATGTCCCCCATGTCCCCCATGTCCCTGCCTGTCCCCGCCTGTCCCCGTGTGTCCCCTCGGCGTGTCCCCACGCTCACCCGGTGCCCGTTGAAGACGAAGGCCATGTCATCGGCGCCCAGCTCGGTGTCGGGTCTCAGCCCGGGCCGGGCCCAGCCCACGCGCATCTCCCCGGCCGTCACCGCCTGGAACTCGAAATACCAGCGGCCGCTGCGCACGGCCGAGCCCCGCTCTGCGCGGAACAGCCGCGGCCGGGGGGCGCGGGGACCCCTGGGAACCGCATCCTGCGAGGCTGGGGGGGACACGGGGGTCAGCACCCCGGAAACGGCACCCAAACAGCACCCAGAGAGCCCAAAAACGGCACCCAGAGAGCCCCAGAAACGGCACCCAGAGAGCCCCAGAAACAGCACCCAGAGAGCCTCAGAAACAGGATACAGAACCCCAAAAACAGCACCCAGAGAGCCCCAGAAACGGCAGCCAGAGAGCCTCAGAAATGGGATACAGAACCCCAAAAACAGCACCCAGAGAGCCCCAAAAACGGCACCCTGAGAGCCCCAGAAACAGCACCCAAACAGCACCCAGAGAGCCCAAAAACGGCACCCAGAGAGCCCCAGAAACGGCACACAGAGAGCCCCAGAAACGGCACCCAGAGAGCCCCAGAAATGGGATACAGAACCCCAAAAACAGCACCCAGAGAGCCCCAGAAACAGCACCCAGAGAGCCCCAGAAACAGCACCCAGAGAGCCCCAGAAATGGGATACAGAACCCCAAAAACAGCACCCAGAGAGCCCAAAAACAGCACCCAGAGAGCCCCAGAAACAGCACCCAGAGAGCCCCAGAAACGGCACCCAGAGAGCCCCAGAAATGGGATACAGAACCTCAAAAACAGCGCCCAGAGAGCCCCAGAAACAGCACCCAGAGAGCCCCAGAAACGGCACCCAGAGAGCCCCAGGAACGGCACCCAGAGAGCCCCAGAAACAGCACCCAGAGAGCCCCAAAAACAGCCCCCAGAGAGCCCCAGAAATGGGATACAGAACCCCAAAAACAGTGCCCAGAGAGCCCCAGAAACAGCACCCAGAGAGCCCCAGAAATGGCACCCAGAGAGCCCCAGAAACAGCACCCATAGAGCCCCAGAAATGGGATACAGAACCCCAAAAACAGCACCCAGAGAGCCCCAGAAACGGCACCCAAACGGTCCCACCAGCTGCCAAATGTCCCCAGATGTCCCCAAATGTCCCCGAGCCCCCCACTCACGCGTCTCCTGGTCGGGGGGCTCGATGTTGTAGCCGTAGCCCAGCAGGGTCCGCACGGCCTGGCACAGGCTCTCGCGGTTGGTGGCCTTTGTCCCCTCGTCCAGCAGGTTGTAGGGGACCAGCCGAGGGTTCCGCTTGTTCTTGATGTCCTGGGGACGCGGGGACACAGCCATGGGGACACAGAGACACCAAGCTCAGGGGAGTAGAGACACCCCCAGAGGTGTGGGGACATGGGGACACCAAGCTCAGGGGGGTGGGGACATGGGGACACCAGGCTCAGGGGCATGGGGACACCCCCAGAGGTGTGGGGATGTGGGGACACCAGGCCTGGGGCCATGGGGACAGCGAGCTCAGGGGAATGGGGACACCCCCAGAGGCATGGGGACACCCCACAGGTGTGGGGACATGAGGACACGGCCATGGGGACATGGGGACACCAGCTCAGGGGCATGGGGACACCCCCAGAGATGTGGGGATGTGGGGACACCAGCTCAGGGGCATGGGGACACCCCCACAGGTGTGGGGACATGAGGACACGGCCATGGGGACATGGGGACACCAGCTCAGGGGCATGGGGACACCCCCACAGGTGTGGGGACATGAGGACACGGCCATGGGGACATGGGGACACCAGCTCAGGGGCATGGGGACACCCCACAGGTGTGGGGACATGAGGACACGGCCATGGGGACATGGGGACACCAGCTCAGGGCCATGAGGACATGGGGACAGCCCCAGAGGTGTCCCCATGGGGACACAGCCATGGGGACACAGGGCGGCGACACCACGGGGACACAGGGCGGATTTTGGAGCGTCCACGGGAGGGTTTGGGGATGCCGGGGGCGGGTGGGGGTCCCTCGGTGCTGTCCCCAGAAGGTCCCCAGAAGGTCCCCAGAAGGTCCCCACCTGGGTGGTGCTGTAGGTCCAGCCCTGCTGGACCCTGTCCCGAGCCCAGACGTTGTGGCCGTTCTCAGCCAGGCGATCGACCAGGGTCAGCTGGGCCGGCGTCAGCCGCACGTGGGACAGGTCCAGCGGGGCTGGCTTGTACCCGTTGGACATGGTGTACCTGGGCAGGGGGCACACGCCTGTGGGACCACCCCCAGGCCACCCCGGGACCCCCACGGGGCACCCCAGGACCCCCAGAACTGCCCCCACCCATGGGGACCCCAAACGTCCTCCATGGTCTCCAAACTGGGACATCCCAACCCAACCTTGACCTGTTGGTCATGGTGTACCTGGGCAGGGGGGACACACCTGTGGGACCACCCCCAGGGCCCCCAGAACTGCCCCCACCTGTGGGGACCCCAAACCTCCTCTCAGTGGTCTCCAAACTGGGACATCCCCAACCCAACTGGGACATCCCCAACCCAACTGGGACATCCCAACCCTACTGGGACATCCCCAACCCAACTGGGACATCCGCAACGCAACTGGGACATCCCCAACCCAACTGGGACATCCCCATCCCAGCTGGGACATCCCAACCCAACTGGGACATCCCAACCCAACGGGGACATCCCCAACCCTACTGGGACATCCCAACCCAACTGGGACATCCCAACCCAACTGGGACATCCCAACCCAACGGGGACATCCCCAACCCTACTGGGACATCCCCAACTCAACTGGGACATCCCAACCCAACTGGGACATCCCCAACCCAACTGGGACATCCCAACCCAACTGGGACATCCCCAACCCAACTGGGACATCCCCAACCCAACTGGGACATCCCAACCCAACTGGGACATCCCAACCCTACTGGGACATCCCCAACTCAACTGGGACATCCCCAACCCAACTGGGACATCCCCAACGCAACTGGGACATCCCAACCCAACTGGGACATCCGCAACGCAACTGGGACATCCCCAACCCAACTGGGACATCCCCAACCCAACTGGGACATCCCATCCCAACTGGGACATCCCCAACCCAACTGGGACATCCCCAACTCAACTGGGACATCCCCAACCCTACTGGGACATCCCCAACGCAACTGGGACATCCCAACCCAACTGGGACATCCGCAACGCAACTGGGACATCCCAACCCTACTGGGACATCCCAACCCAACTGGGACATCCCCAACCCAACGGGGACATCCCCAAACTGGGACACCCCCAAACTGGGACACCCCCAAACTGGGACACCCCAAACTGGGACTTTCTTTGAAGGATCCCAAACTGGGACCTCAAACTGGGATCCAGTACAGAGAGCCCTCCAAACTGGGACCCCCAGCCCTCCCAAACTGGGCCCCCCCAGCCCCTCCCAGCCCCCCCAAACCCACGTTTTGGGCAGTTTTATCTTCTTCAGGTTCTCCTCGGCCTTCTCGTCCGCCATCCCCACGTGGCAGCCCAGGGCCAGCAGCGTCCTGGGGACACCCCAAAAATCAGCACCCCAAAATCTCTGACCCCTCCTCAAAGCCCCCCTACCCACAAATCCAGCACCCCCAACTCCAGGGGGCTCAGGATGAGGGGGGACCTCAAAAACCCCCAGCCTGTTTTGGGGACACGGCCCAAAATGGGGGACCCCAAAACCCACCCAAGTTCCCCCAAGTCTGAGGTGAGGGGTGACCCCAAACCCCCCCCAAATCTCCCCAGTCAGAGGTGAGGGGGGATCCCAAAACGATCTGGACCCCAACATGCTCCAAAGCCCCCCAGTCTGAGGTGACGGGTGACCCCAAAACCCCCCCAAGTCCCCCCCAAAGAGGGGGGGACCCCCAAATTCCCGGTGCCCCCCCCTTACTTGAGGGTCTCCCCCGACATCTGGAGGTTGTAGCCACGCTCGGGCTCGGGGAGGCTGTGGAAGCTCAGCAAACAGGGGTGCAGGCGCTGCACATCATCCCGGACCTGGGGCACCCCAAAAACACCTGCTGGCCACTGGGACCCCCCAAAATCCAGCCAGGGACCCCCCAAAAACAGAGAATCCCAAAGGTGCCCCATGGGATCACTTAGAAAAGGATCCAAACCTTGGGGAACCCCAAGAAAGGGATCCCAAAAAGGGGCAACTCCAATTTAGGGAACCCCAAAAAGGGAGCTCAATTAGGGGAGCCCTTCAAGGAACCTCAAATAGGGGATTTTGGGGTTTCCCAAGGGACTTTGGGGTTCCCTGGGGGGATTTTTGGGTTCCCTGAGAGATTTTGGGGTTTCCGGGGGATTTTGGAGTTCCAAGGGGATTTTGGGGTGCCCAGGAGGGATTTTGGGGTGCCCCACCCACAGGTCCATAGGTCCAGCCCTGCTCGATGCGGGTCAGGGCCCAGAGCTCAGGGGGGGTTTGGGGTTTCTATGGGTTTTTTGTGGGGTTTTGTGGGGTTTGAGGTTTCCGGGCTGCCCGGGGGGGATTCTGGGGTGCCCGGGGGGATTCTGGGGTTTCCAGGGGGGATTTTGGGGTGCCCCACTCACAGGCCCGTAGGTCCAGCCCTGCTCGATGCGGGTCAGGGCCCAGAGCTCAGGGGGGGTTTGGGGTTTCTATGGGGTTTTTGTGGGGTTTGAGGTTTCCGGGGTGCCCAGGGGGGATTCTGGGGTGCCCGGGGGGATTCTGGGGTTTCCAGGGGGGATTTTGGGGTGCCCCACTCACAGGCCCGTAGGTCCAGCCCTGCTCGATGCGGGTCAGGGCCCAGAGCTCAGGGGGGGTTTGGGGTTTCTATGGGGTTTTGTGGGGTTTGGGGTTTCCGGGGGATTTGGGGTGCCCGGGGGGATTCTGGGGTTTCCAGGGGGGATTTTGGGGTGCCCCACTCACAGGCCCGTAGGTCCAGCCCTGCTCGATGCGGGTCAGGGCCCAGAGCTCGTGGATGTTCTCCGCCAGCTTCTCCCGGATGCGCTCCAGGTGCGGGGGCAGCACGATCTGGGGCGGGGGCAAAAATGGGGGCGTTGGACCCCAAAACTCCCCTAAAATCCCCCAAAATCCTTTCCCAGTTTCTTCAAGCACCTCCAAATTCCCCTTCAAGCCCCACAAAATCCCCAAAACCCCCCCTAAACTCCCCTAAACCCTGTCCCAATCCCACCTCCATCCCCCAAAACCCCTTCCATCCCCCCTAAATCCTATCCCAATCCCCCCAAACCCCCCCTCCACAGCCCCAAATCCCCCCAAATCCCACCTCCATCCCACATAAACCCTGTCCCAATCCCACCTCCACACCCCCAAATCCCATCTCCATCCCCCCAAACCCTTCCATCGCCCTAAATCCTATCCCAATACCCCCAAACTCCCCCTCCACAGCCCCAAACTCCCCCCTCCACACCCCCAAATCCCCCCTCCACACTCCCAAATCCCCCCTCCACACCCCCAAATCCCCCCTCCACACCCCCAAACCCTTCCATCGCCCCTAAATCCAATCCCAATACCCCCAAACTCCCCCTCCACACCCCCAAACTCCCCCCTCCACACCCCCAAATCCCCCCAAATCCCTCCAAATCCCCTCTCCACACCCCCAAATCCCATCTCCATCCCCCCAAACCCTTCCATCGCCCCTAAATCCAATCCCAATACCCCCAAACTCCCCCTCCACAGCCCCAAACTCCCCCCTCCACACCCCCAAATCCCCCCTCCACACTCCCAAATCCCCCCTCCACACCCCCAAATCCCCCCTCCACACCCCCAAATCCCCTCTCCACACTCCCAAATCCCCCCAAATCCCCACTCCACACCCCCAAATACCCTCAAATCTCATCTCCATCCCCCAAATCCCACCTCCATCCCCCCAAATCTCACCTCCATCCCCCCAAATCCCGCTCCACACCCCCAAATCCCCCCAAATCCCCCCTCCACACCCCCAAATCCCCTCCATCCCACCGAAAGCCCATCGCAATCCCCCCAAACGCCCCCAAACCCGCTCTCCGCCCCCCCTCACCTGGCAGGTGTCCACGGGGCAGGGCGTGAAGGCCGTGTGGGGCAGGGCCCGGCTGGGCCCCAGGAGGCTGCGGGCGCCGGGCGGGGCCGAGCCGCGGTAGGCGGTGAGGGGCTCCAGGCGCAGCCGCTCCCGGGGCAGCAGCGCCTCGGCGCAGGGCGCGTAGCCGGGAGGGGGCACGAAACGGAACTCGCCGTGCCGGCCCCCCAGCAGGAACCGGAGCCTGGGGGGGAAAGGGGGGACAGAGTGAGAGCCGGGCCCATAGGAACCCCATAGACCCTATAGAAACCCCATAGAGACCCCACAGACCCCATAGAAACCCCATAGAAACCCCACAGACCCTACAGAACCCCCCCAGCAGGAACCGGAGCCTGGGGGGGAAAGGGGGGGACAGAGTGAGAGCCGGGCCCATAGGAACCCCATAGACCCCATAGAAACCCCATAGAGACCCCACAGACCCCATAGAAACCCCATAGAAACCCCACAGACCCCATAGAAACCCCACAGACCCCACAGAACCCCCCCAGCAGGAACCGGAGCCTGGGAGGGAAAGGGGGGACAGAGTGAGAGCCGGGCCCATAGGAACCCCATAGGCCCCATAGAAACCCCATAGAGACCCCACAGACCCCATAGAAACCCCATAGACCCCACAGAACCCCCCCAGCAGGAACCGGAGCCTGGGGGGGAAAGGGGGGACAGAGTGAGAGCCGGGCCCATAGGAACCCCATAGAAACCCCACAGACCCCATAGAGACCCCACAGACCCCATAGAAACCCCACAGACCCCATAGAAACCCCACAGAACCCACAGAACCCCCCAGCAGGAACCGGAGCCTGGGGGGGAAAGGGGGGACAGAGTGAGAGCCGGGCCCATAGAAACCCCATAGACCCCATAGAAACCCCACAGAAACCCCATAGAAACCCCACAGAACCCCCCCAGCAGGAACCGGAGCCTGGGGGGGAAAGGGGGGACAGAGTGAGAGCCGGGCCCATAGGAACCCCATAGACCCCATAGAAACCCCATAGAGACCCCACAGAAACCCCACAGAAACCCCACAGAACCCCCCCAGCAGGAACCGGAGCCTGGGGGGGAAAGGGGGGACAGAGTGAGAGATGGGCCCATAGAAACCCCATAGACCCCATAGAAACCCCATAGAGACCCCACAGACCCCATAGAAACCCCACAGTCCCCATAGAAACCCCATAGAAACCCCACAGACCCCACAGAACCCCCCCAGCAGGAACCGGAGCCTGGGGGGGAATGGGGGGACAGAGTGAGAGATGGGCCCATAGAAACCCCATAGACCCCATAGAAACCCCATAGAAACCCCATAGAAACCCCGGAGACTCCACAGAAACCCCACAGACCCCACAGAACCACTTTAGGGGTCCCAGTCCCTTCTTTAGGGGTCCGAGCCCCACTTTAGGGATCCCAGTCCCAGTTTAGGGGTCCCAGCCCCACTTTAGGGGTCCCAGTCCCTTCTTTAGGGATCCCAGTCCCTTCTTTAGGGATCCCAGTCCTCTTTAGGGATCCCTGCCCCACTTCAGGAATCCCAGACTCTCCTTTAGGGGTCCCAGTCCCTTCTTTAGGGGTCCCAGCCCGTTTTAGGGCTCCCACCCCCCAGTGTGGGGGTGTCCCCCCCTCACCGGACCCCCGCCGAGAAGCTGGCCACGGGGCTGAACAGGGTGTCCAGGTTGAAGCCCTCGAGGACCCCCTGGACCGGGGCCCCGTTGAGGCGGAAGGAGGCGCTGGGGACCCCCAGGTCCAGGCAGCAGCTGACCACGTCCCCTTCGGCCAGAGCCCGGCGTTGGGGTGACCCCACGGCCTTGGGGACACCCCCTGCGGGGACAGGGGGGTCACAGGGGGGTCACAGGGGGGTCACAGGGGGTCCCAGAGTGGTCCCAGAGGGGTCCCAGGGTGGACCCAGGGTGGTCCCAGAGGGGTCCCAGGGCATTCCCAGGGTGGTCTCGGGGTGGTCCAAACAGACCCAGGGGGTTCCCAGGGGGTCCCAGAGTGGATCCAGGGTGGACCCGGGGGGGTCCCGGGGTGGCCCAAATGGACCCAGGGGGGTTCCCAGGTGGTCCCAGGGTGGTCCCGGGGTGTTCCCAGGGTGGTCCCAGAGTGGTCCCAGGGGGGTTCCCAGGTGGTCCCAGAGGGGTCCCGGGGTGTTCCCAGGGTAGTCCCAGGGTGGTCCCCAGGTGATCCCAGGGGGGTTCCCATAGTCCCAAGTGGGTCCCAGGGTGGTCCCAGGGTGGTCCCAGGGTGATCCCAGGGTGGTCCCAGGGGGGTTCCCATAGTCCCAAGTGGGTGCCAGGCTGGATCCAGGGCGTTCCCAGGGTGGTCCCAGGGTGTTCCCAGGGTGGTCCCAGGGGGGTTCCCATAGTCCCAGGTGGGTGCCAGGCTGGATCCAGGGCGGTCCCAGGGTGGTCCCAGGGCGGCCCCAGGGCGGTCCCAGGGTGTTCCCAGGGTGGTCCCAGGGTGGTCCCAGGGTGGTCCCAGGGTGGTCCCAGGGGGGTCCCAGGGGGGTTCCCATAGTCCCAGGTGGGTGCCAGGCTGGATCCAGGGCGGTCCCAGTGCCCCCTCCTCCCTCACCTGTCCACAGGTGGAGGCCGTCGAAGGCGAAGGAGTTGAGGTCGTCTCCGGCGCCGTTGCCCCCCCAGCCCGCGCCCCCGCCCGGGGCGGGCCGGAAGCCCCCGGCCGCCCCCCAGCCCACGCGCAGGTGGGTGGGCACGGCCGTCACGAAGGGCTGGGCCCGCTCCACGGCCACCTCGAAGTACCAGCAGCGGAACTGCGTGGAGCCCGGCGCCGTGCCCACGAACAGGTTGGGGCGCACGCTGCGGGGAAAGGGGGGCGCCGCGCTGGCAAGGCCGCGTGCCACGCCGGGAGATCCCAATTCCACCCCAAGAACCCCTGAATTCCACACCGAGAGCCCCAAACCGCACCCCAAGAACACAAATCTCACCTCGAGAGCACCAAATCCCACCCCAAAGCCACGCAGGGACCCTCGGGATGAGCCCAGAGGCCTCCAGGAGCAGCTCAGGAGCTTCCAAAAGCACCTCAAGCACCTCCAGGCTCCCCCAAACCCCCATAAATCCCCATAACTCCCCTCCCCAGGACCCCACTACCACCCAAAGGCCCCCCAGGACCTCCTCAGACAGCCCCAAGTTCTTCTAGAAACATCTCAGCAACTTCCAGGTGCACCTCAACCACCTCCAGAGCACCCAAAACCTCCCAAACCCCCTAAAACCCCCATAACCCCCCTCCCCAGGACCCCCCCCATCATCCGAAGCCCCCCCAGGACCCCTCAAAAGTCCCCAAGTTCTTCCAGAAACATCTCAAGAACTTCCAGGAGTCCCCAGGTTGTTCCAGAAACATCTCAAGAACTTCCAGGAGTCCCCAGGTTGTTCTAGAAACATCTCAAGAACTTCCAGGTGCACCTCAACCACCTCCAGGCTCCCCGAAAACCCCCCAAGACCTCCTGAAAACCCCCCAAAACCCCCCAAAACCCCCATAACTTCCCTCCCCAGGGCCCCCAGGACCCCCAGGACCCCCAGGACCCCGGTCCCACCTGGTGACGTAGTTGACCATGCCGGTCTGCAGCAGCAGGTCGCGGCGGGGCAGGAGGTTCTCGGTGATCAGGTTCTGGTTGGAGCGCACGGCCACGGCATTGCAGACACACAGCGAGCACAGCACGTCCAGCACCTGCACGGGGAGGGGACACCTGAGCGCACCTGGGGACAGCTGGGGACACACCTGAGCGCACCTGGGCACACCTGGAGACAGCTGGGGACACACCTGAGCGTACCTGGGGACACCTGAGGACACACCTGAGAAAACCTGGGGATGCACCTGGGCACACCTGGGCACGGCTGGGGACAGCTGGGGACACAGCTAAGATACCTGGGGACACACCTGGGCACACACATGGGCACACAACAGAGCACACACCTGAGCACACGTGGGCACACCCCTGAGGGCACACCTGGGCACACCCCTGAGCGCACCTGGGCACACACCTGGGCACACCTCTGAGGGCACACACCTGGGCACACCCCTGAGGGCACACACGTGGGCACACCCCTGAGGGCACACACCTGAGGGCACACACCTGGGCACACACCTGAGCACACCTGGGCACACATCTGGGCACACCCCTGAGGGCACACCCCTGAGGGCACACACCTGGGCACACACCTGAGGGCACACCTGGGCACACCCCTGAGGGCACACACCTGAGGGCACACACCTGAGCACACCTGGGCACACACCTGAGGGCACACACCTGAGGGCACACCTGGGCACACACCTGAGCACACCTGGGCACACATCTGGGCACACCTGGGCACACACCTGGGCACACCCCTGAGGGCACACACCCGGGCACACCTGGGCACACCCCTGAGGGCACACGCACCTTGTGGTTGCGGCCGTGCTTGTCGAGCAGGCTGATGATGGATTTGATGTGGTTCTCCTGGATGATGTTCAGCACCTCGGGGCTCTCGATCAGCACGCAGTACAGCACCTCCAGGATACCTGGGCACCACGGACAGGGGGTCACAGCCATGGGAGGGACCCCAGACCCACGGGAGGGACCCCAGACCCACAGAGGGGTCAGACCCACAGGGGGAGGCACCCCAGACCCATGGGAGGGACCCCAGACCCATGGGAGGGACCCCAGTACAGCACCTCCAGGATACCTGGGCACCACAGACAGGGGGGTCACAGCCACCACAGCGACCCCAGACCCACGGGAGAGACCCCAGACCCACAGAGGGGTCAGACCCACAGGGGGAGGCACCCCAGACCCATGGGAGGGACCCCAGACCCACCAGAGAGACCCCAGTACAGCACCTCCAGGATACCTGGGCACCACAGACAGGGGGGTCACAGCCATGGGGGGACCCCAGACCCACAGAGGGGTCAGACCCACAGGGGGAGGCACCCCAGACCCATGGGAGGGACCCCAGTACAGCACCTCCAGGATACCTGGGCAGGGGGCACCACAGACAGGGGGGGTCACAGCCATGGGGGGACCCCAGACACATGAGAGAATCTTCAGACCTACATGAGGGACCCCAGACCCATGGGAGGGACCCCAGACCCACAGGACAGACCCCAGACCAACAGGGAATCTTCAGGGTCTTCAGTGCCCTGAAGATGCCCCACAGAAGCAGGACCAGCACCATGGGAACCCCAGCAGCCCCACAGCGAGGGGTCAGACCCATAAGAGAGACCCCAGACCCATGGGAGGGACGCCAGACTCACGGAGAGACCCCAGCCCCCCACAATCCTCCCCCAGCCCCACAGGAGGGTTCTCAGCCCCACAGAAGCCCCCCAGGGCTGCCCCACTGACCCGAGGAGGCCTCCAGCCTGTCCAGTTTGCTGACCAGCCAGTCCAGGTTGGTGGAGAAGAGCGCGCAGTTGGCTCGGTTCCCCCGGATCAGCGAGGCTGGGGGGCACCGAGGGGTCAGGTCTGCCCCACGGGACCCACACCTGCCCCATGGCATTGACATCTGCCCCATGGCATTGACATCTGCCCCATGGCACCCACATCTGCCCCATAGCATTGACATCTTCCCCACAGCACCCACATCTGCCCCACAGCATTGACATCTGCCCCATGGCACCCACATCTGCCCCATAGCATTGACATCTTCCCCACAGCACCCACATCTGCCCCACAGCATTGACATCTGCCCCATGGCACCCACATCTGCCCCATAGCATTGACATCTTCCCCACAGCACCCACATCTGCCCCACAGCATTGACATCTGCCCCATGGCACCCACATCTGCCCCATAGCATTGACATCTTCCCCACAGCACCCACATCTACCCCACAGCACCCACACAGCACCCACATCTGCCCCACAGCATTGACATCTGCCCCATGGAACCCACATCTGCCCCATAGCATTGACATCTTCCCCACAGCATCCACACAGCACCCACATCTGCCCCACAGCATTGACATCTGCCCCATGGCACCCACATCTGCCCCATGGCATTGACATCTGCCCCATAGCATTGACATCTTCCCCACAGCACCCACATCTGCCCCATGGCATTGACATCTGCCCCATGGCACCCACATCTGCCCCATAGCATTGACATCTTCCCCACAGCACCCACACAGCACCCACATCTGCCCCACAGCATTGACACCTGCCCCATGGAACCCACATCTGCCACAGCATTGACATCTGCCCCACAGCATTGACACCTGCCCCATGGAACCCACATCTGCCACAGCATTGACATCTGCCCCACAGCATTGACATCTGCCCCACAGCATTGACATCTGCCCCATGGAACCCACATCTGCCACAGCATTGACATCTGCCCCCCAGCCTCCCATACCTGCCCCATAACCCCCCATACCTGCCCCATAACCCCCATACCTGCCCCATAACCCCCATATCTACCCCATAACCCCCCATATCTACCCCATAACCCCCATATCTGCCCCATAACCCCCCATATCTACCCCATAACCCCCATATCTGCCCCATAACTCCCCATATCTGCCCCCCAACCCCCACATCTGCCCCCCAGCCCCCCGTATGTGCCCCCAGCCCCACCCAGCAGCTCGTAGAGCAGGTTCACGATCTCCTTCCAGGCCGCCGCCGCCTCCTCGCCCGCGGCCTCCCCGAACTGCGCCGCGGTGCTGTAGGCGCTCAGGCGGTCGATGCAGCTCAGCACCAGCGTCAGCATCCCCTGCGGGCCGGGGAGGGGGCGTCAGAGCCCCCCATGGGACCCCCAAACTGGGACCCCCAAACTGGCACCAGGGTCAGCATCCCCTGCGGGCCGGGGAGAGACCCCCAAGCTGGGACACCCACCCTGGGACCCCCAAACTGAGACCCCCAAACTGCGACACCCAGCCTGGGAGCCCCCCTAAACACCCTGAGGCACCCCCAACATCCTGGGACCCCCAAACTGGGACACCCACCCTGGGAGGCCCCAAACTGGGACCCCCAAACTGGCACCAGGGTCAGCATCCCCTGCGGGCCGGGGAGAGACCCCCAAGCTGGGACACCCACCCTGGGAGGCCCCAAACTGGGACCCCCAAACTGGCACCAGGGTCAGCATCCCCTGCGGGCCAGGGGGGCTGTGAGACCCCCCCAGGACCCCCAAACTGGGACCCCCCCCCCCCCCATTCTGTGACACCTCCGAGGACCTCCACGACCCCACTGCAACCTCCTGGATTTGGGGAGGGGTCCCGGGGGTCGCAGCTCCTGCTGGAAGAGGCTCTGGCAGCCCCAAAATGCCCCTAAACTCCCCCTGGGGCTCAGGTTTAACCCCTCTAACCCCGAGTTTAGCCCCACATTAACCCCTCTAGCCCCGAGTTTAGCCCCTCTAGCCCCGAGTTTAACCACTCTAGCACCGAGTTTAACCTCTCTAACCCCGAGTTTAACCACTCTAACCCCGAGTTTAACCTGTCTAACCCCGAGTTTAACCACTCTAGCCCCGAGTTTAACCACTCTAGCCCCGAGTTTAACCCCTCTAACCCCGAGTTTAACCACTCTAGCACCGAGTTTAACCCCTCTAACCCCAAATTAAACCCCTCCCGGATTTGGGGGCGGTCGCGGGGGTCGCACCTCCTGCTGGAAGAGGCTCTGGCGGGCCCGCAGCGCCCTCAGGCGGCCCTGGCGCTGCTCGTGCCGCAGCTCGGGGGGCGGCGGCTCCAGGTACCCGATCAGGTCCCGCAGGCTCAGGATCACCCCCGCGATGGGCAGGGGGGGCGGCGGAGACCCCCGGGGCCGGCCCTGGAGGCTGTCCAGGCTCCTGGGGACGACGGGGGGGGGGGGTCAGACCATCGGGACCACCCTAAAACCACCCCCAAAACTCCCCAGGATCCCCCCGGACCACACTGGGACCCCCCAGAGCAGATGGAGGCCCCGTAGAGCCCCGTGGTGCTGAAGACCATCCCCAAACCCCCAGAGACCCCCAGGTGTTTCTGACCCCTCCCAGGTGTTTCTGACTCCCCCCAGGTGTTTCTGACTCCCCCCAGGTGTTTCTGACCCCTCCCAGGTGTTTCTGACCCCCCCCCCCCAGGTGTTTCTGAGCCCTCCCAGGTGTTTCTGATCCCTCCCAGGTGTTTCTGACTCCCCCAGGTATTTCTGACCCCCCCAGGAGGTTCTGACGCCCCCCAGGAGCCCCCCAGACCTGATGAAGGCCCCGTAGAGCCCCGTGGTGCTGAAGACCATGCGAGCCGCCTGCGACTCTTGGCGCTGGGAGCGGCTCAGGGTCAGCGCGTCGTCCATGTGCCCCTCCTGGTGCAGGATGGCCTGGGGGGGGCAAAGGGGGGGGTCACAGGGGTCCCTCAAACCCCAGAGACCCCCCTGAACCCACAGAGACCCCCCTGAACCCACAGAGACCCCCCCCCCCAGGAACCCACCTTCCTCTTGAGCAGCCCGAGGCGCAGGGCCTTGGGGTCAGGGGCGGTGTTGGTGACCCAGAGCCCGCTGGAGCTCTCAAAACCCCCTAAAAGCCCCCAAAAACTCCCCCCCAAAGCCCCCCCAGCACATTTTAGGGACCCTAAAAGACCCCAAAGATCCTCCTAAAGCCCAAAGACCCATCGAAGTGTCTCCTGGAGCTCTCAAAACCTCCAAAAACCCCTAAAAGCTCTCCCCGAAGCCCCCTCCAATCCCCCCGGGGGTGATTTTGGGGTGCCCCCTGGTGATTTTGGGGTCCCACCTTCCTCTTGAGCAGCCCGAGGCGCAGGGCCTTGGGGTCGGGGGCGGCGTAGGTGACCCAGAGGCCGCTGTTGCTGTGCTGCAGGAAGCACAAGGACTCCCCATATTTGATCTCGGGGGGCCCCATGCCCTCGATGTCCCTTTTTGGGGTCGTCTCCAGCTTCTCCTGTGGGGTCGGGGGGCACAGGGGGGGTCAGGAGGGTCTGGATGGGGACACGGAGTGGGGTGGGGTGGGATGGGGTCAGGGTGGGGACCAGGAGAGGGCTGGGGACATCATGGGGACATTCCCAGGGACAGGGACCAGAAGCAGGTTGGGGACAGCTGGGGTGGGGACAGGAACCAGGACAAGGTCAGGGTGGGGACCAGGAGAGGGTTGGGGACATCATGGGGACATCCCAGAGATGCTGGAAATATGGGAGCAGAAGGTGGCCACGCTCACGGTGGGGACAAGGACAGGGACAGGGATGAGGACAGGGACAGGGACAGGGATGGGGACAGGGACCAGGAGCAGGTTGGGGACACTCAGGTGTCACTCCCACCTTGGAGGCCCGGAAGCAGAAGGTGGCCACGCTCACGGTGGGGACAGGGATGGGGACAGGGATGGGAACAGGGATGGGGACAGGGATGGGGACAGGGATGGGGACAGGGATGAGGACAGGGACAGGGACAGGGATGGGGACAGGGACCGGGAGCAGGCTGGGGACACTCAGGTGTCACTCCCACCTTGGAGGCCCGGAAGCAGAAGGTGGCCACGCTCACGGTGGGGACAGGGATGGGGACAGGGATGAGGACAGGGACAGGGACAGGGACAGGGACAGGGATGGGGACAGGGACAGGGACAGGGATGGGGACAGGGACCGGGAGCAGGTTGGGGACACTCAGGTGTCACTCCCACCTTGGAGGCCCGGAAGCAGAAGGTGGCCACGCGCGTGTTGGCCGCGGTGGCCTCCACCATGGCCAGCCCGGTGGCCTCGGTCAGCGCCAGGTAGCGGCCGGTGGTGACGTGGCGCAGGCGGAAGGGCTGTCCCCAACGCAGGTGGCTCCCGCTCCAGCTGAGGGACACAGGGAGGGGACACTGATGTCACTGGGGGGGGTTGGGACACGGGGATGGGTCGTGGGGACATGGGGGGGACACAGGGGACACGGGCTGCAGACATGCGGATGTGTCACAGGGACATGGGGGGACACAGGGGACATGGGGATGGGGACATGAGGACATGGGGTGGCACAGGATGTGTCACAGGGACATGGGGTGACACAGGGGACATAGGGATGGGTCATGGGGACATGGGGACATGAGGACATGGGGGGGACACAGGAGATATGGGGATGGGTCATGGGACCATGAAGTGACACAAGGGACACAGGCTGAGGCCATCGGATGTGTCACAGGGACATGGGGGGACACAGGGGACATGGGGATGGGGACACAAGGGCATGGGGTGGCACAGGATGAGTCACAGGGACATGGGGTGACACAGGGGACACGGGGATGGGGACACAAGGACATGGGGTGGCACAGGGGACACGGGGATGGGGACACAAGGACATGGGGTGGCACAGGATGTGTCACAGGGACATGGGGTGACACAGGGGACACGGGGATGGGGACACAAGGACATGGGGTGGCACGGGATGAGTCACAGGGACATGGGGACACAAGACACAGGAACACATCTTGGGGACACCCCATGACCCCAGACCCCCCCTGGGACCCCAGAGAGTGTCCCCGGTGTCCCTGGGGGTGGTGACGCCCCGTGTCACCCCCTGTCCCTTTGATGTCCCCCCTACCTGATGCGCAGGGGCTCCAGGCGCCACAGGGACCTGGCGTGGGCGCACACGGCGCCACCCTCGTAGTTGACAACGCTGCTGGGAGGTGACAAAGTGGGGGGGGGGGTCACACAGCCAGTTGGGGACCCCTCCGCACCCCAAATCTGGGGACAAACTGGGGACAGCCCCACCTGCGCTCCTCGCCCTGCTCAGGCGCCGTGGGGGTCAGGCACTCGTCCATGTGGCCGTGGAACAGGCGCAGGACGTGGCCGCCGGTGACAAACCCTGAGGGGACATTTTGGGGACGGGGGGGGGTCAGGGTGTTGGGGACACCCCAAAGGAGCCCCTCCCCCCTCCCCCACCCAGCCAAATGTGGGGTGCCCCAGGTGTCACCTTCCTCGGAGCCCGAGCAGATGGGGTTCATGTTCCACAGGGTCTGCATGAAGGAGGCGTCCACCTGGAGCTCCCCCGAGGCCGTGGAGAGGTGCTGGGACAGGGGGGACACGGGTGGGACACGGGTGGGACACGGGTGGGACACGTAGCCCCAGGTGTCCCCAGTGTCCCCAGGTATCTCTCTGAGGATACACTGACCAGGATCAGGTCAGGAGATCCCTGCGTCCCCCCTGTCCCTCTGTGTCCCCAGGTGTCTCCAGGTGTCCCCCAATGTCCCCAGGTGTCCCCTCTCACCAGGTATCTCTCCGAGGACACGCTCACCAGGATCAGGTCAGGTTCCTGTGTCCCCATGTCCCCCCTGTCCCTCTGTGTCCCCAGGTGTCCCCCCCATGTCCCCAGGTGTCCCCAGGTGTCCCCTCTCACCAGGTATCTCTCCGAGGACACGCTCACCAGGATCATGTCAGGGGATCCCCCTGTCCCCCTGTGTCCCCAGGTGTCCCCCCCATGTCCCCAGGTGTCCCCAGGTGTCCCCAGGTGTCCCCTCTCACCAGGTATCTCTCTGAGGACACGCTCACCAGGATCAGGTCAGGGCGTGGGGGGATCCCTGTGTCCCCATGTCCCTGTGTCCCCAGGTGTCACCCCCATGTCCCCAGGTGTCCCCAGGTGTCCCCTCTCACCAGGTATCTCTCCGAGGACACGCTGACCAGGATCAGGTCAGGAGATCCCTGTGTCCCCCCTGTCCCTCTGTGTCCCCAGGTGTCCCCCCCATGTCCCCAGGTGTCCCAGGTGTCCCCAGGTGTCCCCTCTCACCAGGTATCTCTCCGAGGACACGCTGACCAGGATCAGGTCGTCTCCCACCCGAACCTTCTCCCCCTCCGAGCGCTGTTTGGACGCCGGGTGCATCGTCCACCAGCACGCCTCACCTGGGGTGGGGGGACACCCCAAATCAGCACCCCAAAACACCCCAAATCAGCACCCCAAAACAGCACCCCAAAACAGCACCCCAAATCAGCACCCCAAAACACCCCAAAACAGCATCCCAAAGCACCCCAAATCAGCACCCCAAAACACCCCAAAACAGCACCCCAAAACAGCACCCCAAAACAGCACCCCAAAACACCCCAAATCAGCACCCCAAAACAGCACCCCAAAGCACCCCAAAACACCCCAAAAGAGCACCCCAAAACAGCACCCCAAAACACCCCAAATCAGCACCCCAAAACACCCCAAATCAGCACCCCAAAACAGCACCCCAAAACACCCCAAAACATCCCAAATCAGCACCCCAAAACGCCCCAAATCAGCACCCCAAAACAGCACCCCAAATCAGCACCCCAAAACACCCCAAATCAGCACCCCAAAACGCCCCAGAACACCCCAAAACACCCCAAATCAGCACCCCAGAACACCCCAAAGCACCCCAAAACCAACGCCCCGCACCTGGAGGGAGCCCAGAAACCCTCGGGGTCCCCCTTACCGGCCGCGTCCCTCTGCAGCCCCACGTCGAAGGCCAGTTTGTCGGTGACCGAGCGGGACGTGGTCAGGCAGCTCAGGTACTGCAGGGGGGGGGACACGCGGTTATTGGGGGTCCCCAAAATCCCCGGAGCCCCCCCAAATCCCTCACAGCCCCCCAGAGCCCCCCAGACTCACCATGCCGCTGTGGGAGTGTCTCAGCAGGATGGCGTGGCCGTAGAGCAGCGTCCGGTGTCCCCCGCCCTGAGAGGACTTGGGGGGCACAGGGGGGTCAAGGAGGGGACCCCAAAATCCCCTGAGGCCTCCTGGACCCCCCAAAAAAAACACCTTGAACCCCCAAAAAAACCCCTGTGGGTTCCGTGTTTCAGACACAGCTCCTTGTGCATCGCTGCCCCAGGTTTTGGGGCCTCCCCCTTGTTTTGGGGTTCTCCCTTGTTTTGGGGTTCTCCCTTGTTTTGGGGTCCCCCCTTGTTTTGGGGTCTCCTCGTGTTGGGGTCTCCTGTGCATTGCACCCCCCTTGTTTTGGGGTGCACCGTGCCTTGGACCCCCCCTCATGTCAGGGTCCCCCTCATGGTGGGATCCCCCCCAAATTGAGGATTCCCCTGATATTGGGGTCCCCAATTTCAGGATCCCACTCCCCATTGGGGTCACCCCTTATCAAGATCCCCAATTTTGGGGTCACCCCATTGAAATCCCCACAAATTTGGGGGTCCCACTTTTGGGATCCCCTTAATATTGAGGGTCTCCCTTTTTGGGGGCCCCCTCCCATATTGAGGCTTCCCTCAAGTTGGGATCCCAAATTTCAGGGTCCCCCCCAAACTGGGATCTCAAATTTAGGGGTCCCCCCAAATTGGGATCCCAAATTTCAGGGTCACCCCACATCCAGCTCCCCGATTTTTTGGGATCCCCAGTGGATTTGGGATCCCCTTTTTGGGGTCCCTCCCAGTAGATTTGGGATCCCCCTTTTTGGGGTTCCCCCAGTGGATTTGAGATCCCCCTTTTGGGGTTCGCCCAAATTGGGATCCCAAATTTAGGGGTCACCCCACATCTGGCTCCCCAATTTTTTGGGATCCCTGGTGGATTTGGGATCCCCTTTTTGGGGTCTCCCCTTTTTGGGGTCTCCCCTTTTTGGGGTCCCCCCATGCTCATGGAGGGATTTTGGATCCCCTTTTTGGGGTCCCCCTTTTTGGGGTCCCCCCATGCTCATGGGGAGATTTGGGATCCCCTTTTTGGGGTCCCCCCATGCTCATGGAGGGATTTTGGATCCCCTTTTTGGGGTCCTCCCTTTTATGGGGTCCCCCCATGCTCCTCCCCCCCGCGCTCACACTTTGGGGTCCATGCGGAATTTGGGGGGCTGTGGATGGATGGGACTGGGGGGGGGAAGGGGCACACCCGGACCCCTGGGTCCATGCGGGATGGGCAGAGCCCCCCCAAAATTTGGGGGGTGAGGAGGAGGAGGAGGAGGAGGAGGAGGAGGAGGAGGAGGAGGAAGGGCGTGATGAAGGTGAGGATGAGGATTTGGGGTCACCACACCACAGTGGCACCTACCCACTTATCCAGATCGACCCCCTGGGTGGGCGGGGGGAGAGAAGAGGGGGGGGTCACGGGGGGGCTGAGACCCCCCCCCCCCAAAACACCAGGGACCCCCCAAAACCCCCCACCCCAAAAAGGACCCCAAAAACTGCTCAAGGAACCCCAGAATTACCCCAAAAACTCCTAAAGGAACCCCAGAATCTCCAGGTCTCTGCAGGATCCTAAACCCCCCTAAAATGACCCAAAATCTCCTCCAGGAACCCCACAGGATCCTAAAACCCCCAAAAGGACCCCAAAAACCCCTCCAAGACCCCCAAAGCCCACCCATCAACCCCCAAGGATCCTAAAACCCCTTGTGGGGTCCCCAAATCCCCTCTTAAGGACCCCAAATCCCCTCTAGCGCCCTGTGAGACCACTGGAGGGTCCCCAAATCCCCTCTTAAGGACCCCAAATCCCCTCTAGTGCTCCCCAAATCCCGTGTGGGACCCCAGACCCACCTCCAGTGCCCCCCAAATCCCCTGTGGGAGCCCAGACCCACCTCCAGTGCTCCCCAAATCCCCTCTTAAGGACCCCAAATCCCGTGTGGGACCCCAGACTCACCTCTAGTGCCCCCCAAATCCCCTCTAGTGCTCCCCAAATCCCCTGTGGAGCCCAGACCCACTTCTAGTGCCCCCCAAATCCCCTCCGGTGCCCCCCAAATCCCCTCTAGTGCCCCCCAAATGCCTCTGGGAGCCCAGACCCACCTCCAGTGCCCCCCAAATCCTTTCTAGTGCCCCCCAAATCCCCTGTGGACCCCAGACCCCCCTCTAATGCCCCCCAAATCACCTCTAGTGCCCCCTAAATCCCCTGTGGGACCCCAGCCCCACCTCTAGTATCCCCCAAATCCCCTCCAGTGCCCCCCAAATCCCTTCTAGAGCTCCCCAAATGCCCAGTGGGACCCCAGACCCACCTCCAGTGCCCCCCAAATGCCCTGTGGGACCCCAGACCCACCTCCAGTGCCCCCCAAATGCCCTGTGGGACCCCAGACCCACCTCCAGTGCCCCCCAAATGCCCTGTGGGACCCCAGACCCACCTCGCTGCCGATGTCGGAGCTGTTGGCCAGCATCTCCTGCAGCGCCCGCACCGACAGCGACTGCTCCAGCACGAAGCAGCACACGGCCAGGTCAGGGGGGACATTCTGGGGACACAGAAAGGGGGTCAGGGGGGACATTCTGGGGACACAGAAAGGGGGTCAGGGGGACATTCTGGGGACAGAGAGGGGTCAGGGGGGACATTCTGGGGACACAGAAAAGGGGACAGGGTCAGGGGGACATTCTGGGGACACAGAAAGGGGACAGGGTCAGGGGGACACAGAAAGGGGACAGGGTCAGGGGGGACATTCTGGGGACACAGAAAGGGGGGACAGGGTCAGGGGGGACATTCTGGGGACACAGAAAGGGGGGTCAGGGGGGACATTCTGGGGACACAGAAAGGGGGGTCAGGGGGACATTCTGGGGACACAGAAAAGGGGGGACAGGGTCAGGGGGACATTCTGGGGACACAGAAAAGGGGGACAGGGGGACATTCTGGGGACACAGAAAGGGGGACAGGGTCAGGGGGGACATTCTGGGGACACAGAAAGGGGGGTCAGGGGGGACATTCTGGGGACACAGAAAGGGGGGTCAGGGTCAGGGGGACATTCTGGGGACAAAGGGGGACAGGGGGACATTCTGGGGACACAGAAAAGGGGGGACAGGGTCAGGGGGACATTCTGGGGACACAGAAAGGGGGGTCAGGGGGGACATTCTGGGGACACAGAAAGGGGGTCAGGGTCAGGGGGACATTCTGGGGACACAGAAAAGGGGGTCAGGGGTCACGGGGGACGCCTAAATTTTGGGGTTTGGTTTCTCTTAGAAGCGTTTGAGGCGGTGTTTTGTGTTCAGATATCCCAGCCCCTAAATCCTCCCTCAGACCCCCAAATCCCCCCCAAAACCCCCCCAAATCCCCCAAACTTGGGGTCTCCCGGGGTCCCCCCAGCCTCCCAGGAATTCTGGGGGTCTCCCCGAATTCTGGGGGTCTCCCCAAGGCGGGGAGGGGTCTCACCTGTGCATTAGAGGTGGGCTCCAGGGAGCACAGGCGGTTCCCAAAGCCCTCGACCGACAGGCAGAGCTTGAGCTGCTCCTTCAGCAGCGTCGTGGTGCACTGCAGGACCACCTCATCATCCTGGGGGGAAACCGGGCTTCAGCACCCCAAAATATCCCAGAACACCCCAAAATACCCACCAGAAACCCAAAATATCCACTAGAAACCAGCACCCTGAAACACCCCTCAGAACACCCAAAAAACCCCATTATGTCCCTATGGGGTGGGGTGGCACTGCAGGACCACCTCATCATCCTGGGGGGAAAACCGGGGTTCAGCACCCCAAAATATCCCCAGAACACCCCAAAATACCTCAAAATATCCACCAGAAAACCAAACTATCCCCAGAAAACCAAAACATCACAGAAAACCAAAAAAAAATCCCATTATGTCCCTATGGGGTGGGGTGGCACTGCAGGACCACCTCATCGTCCTGAGGTGAAAAATTGGGGTTCAGCACCCCAAAATATCCCAAAAATACCCCAAAATGAAACCCCAAAATCACTGCAGGAGCGGCTCGTCCTCCGGGATTCAGTCTGGGGGTTCAGTACCCCAAAACATCCCCTCAAAACCTCAAAAATATCCCCAGAATCTCAAAATATCCCCCAAAACGATCCCCAGAATCCCAAAATACTCCCAGGATCCCAAAATATCCCCCCAAAATCCCCCAAAATATCCTCAGGACCCCAAAATATCTCCCAGAACCCCAGAATCAGGATGCCTTGGATGCCCCCAAACACTTTTTTGGGGGTATCAGGACCCCTGGGTGCCCCCAAACCCTTTTAGGGGGGGTCACGACCCCCTGGGTGCCCCCCAAATCCTTTTTTGGGGGTTTAGGACCCCCTGGGTGCCCCCCAAATCCTTTTTTGGGGGTTTAGGACCCCTCTTTCCTCCTCCCCCCCCCAAAGGAGTTTGGCTCCCCCTCCCCCTCCCCCACCTGCTCCCATCACTCGGGGGCCCCCCCCCGAAATTGGGGGTGGGGGAGGGGCAGATTCCACCCGCGGGCCGGGGATGCCATGGGGGGGGGAGGGGGGGGAGGGGCGGCTCCGTGACTCAGTTTCCCCCTCCCCAAAAATCCCCCAAAATCTGCTGAGCTCAGCATTCCCCCCCCCCCATCCCCAAGGTCACCCCTTCGCCCCCTCCCCCCCCCCCAGTCTCATTTTGAGGCCAAACTGGGAGAAACTGGGACAGAACAACTGGGACGCCCCTCCCCCCATCCCCCCCCCCTTCCCGACCCCCCTGGGGGGGATCTGGTGTCGCCCCTCCCCCCCCCCAGCAGCTGCTCCCCCTCCCCCCCCCCCCCCCCCGTGTTGCTTTTTTGGGAGCCCGGAACAGGTGGGGGGAGGGGTGGGGTGACCCCCCCCTTCCCAGGGCTCCTCCCAGTTCATCCCAGTTCATCCCAGTATCCCCAGTTTCCCTCTCCAGTATCTCCCAGTATCCCCAGTTTCCCTCCCCAATATCTCCCAGTATCCCCCCAATAGCTCTTATTATTCCCAGTCCCCCTCCAGGTTCATCCCAGTATCTCCCAGTCCTCCCAGTTCCCTCTCCCAATCCTCCCAGTTTCCTCTCCCAGTATCCCGTCCCAGTAGCCCAGTCCTTCTCTCCCACTTCTCCCAGTTTCTCACCCAGTATCTCCCAGTATCCCGTTCCAGTTCTCCCCGTTTCCGCTCTAATCCCAGTTCCTCCAGTTCTCCCAGTTTTTCCTTCCAGTATCCCCCAGTATCTCCCAGTATTCCCCCCCAACTTCCTCCCAGTTTTCCCCCAGTTTCCTCCCAGTTCTCCCAGTTTCCTCTCCCAGTATCCCCCCCCAATTTCTCCCAGTCCTCCCAGTTTCCACTCAGTTTCCCCTCACAATATCTCCCAGTATCCCCCCCGAATTTCTCCCAGTTTCCTCCCAGTATCTCCCCCGATTTCCCCTTTCCCAGTCTCCCCCAGTATCTCTCAGTATCCCCCTGAATTTTTCCCAGTTTCCTCCCAGTCCTCTCACTTTCCCCTCCCAGTATTCCCCCCAATTTCTCCCAGTTCTCTCCCAGTATCCCCCCCAATTTCTCCGTTTGTTCCAAATATTCCCCCTGAATTTCTCCCAGTTTCCTCCCAGTATCCCCCCCAATTTCTCCCAGTTTCCTCCCAGTATCCCCCCCAATTTCTCCCAGTTTCCCCTCCCTGTATCGCCCCCAATTTCTCCGTTTGTTCCCAATATTCCCCCTGAATTTCTCCCAGTTTCCTCCCAGTATCCCCCCCAATTTCTCCCAGTTTCCTTCCCAGTATCCCCCAGTATCTCCCAGTTCCTCACCGTCCGCAGGAACTGCACATCGTCCTCTCCTTCCCCCTCAGCCATGGCCGCGGGGGTTTTGGGGGTCCCGGCTGAAGTTTGGGGGGTCCCGAGCCCAGTTCAGGGGGTCCCGGGTGGTTTTTTTGGGCTCCCGGGTGAAGTTTGGGGATTCCCGGGTGGTCTCAGGGGGTCCCGTCCCGCCCCCCCCCCCCCCCGCGGGTGTCACCGATCGTGTCCCCCCCGGTGTCGCGAGGGCTCGCGGCGACACCTGCGGCCCCTCCCCCACCCGTGACGTGAGGGGGGAGGGTCCGGGGGGGGGAGGGGGCGGGAAACTGAGGCACGGACCCCCCCCTTTGTCAGCTGGGGGGGGAAACTGAGGCACGGACCCCTCCCAATGTCACCCAGAGCGGGAAACTGAGGCACGGACCCCCCCTTTGTAACCCAGAGCGGGAAACTGAGGCACGGACCCCTCCCAATGTCACCCAGAGCGGGAAACTGAGGCACGGGATCCCCCTTTGTCACCTGGGGGGGGAAACTGAGGCACGGACCCCCCCCTTTGTCAGCTGGGGGGGGAAACTGAGGCACGGACCCCCCCTTTGTAACCCAGAGCGGGAAACTGAGGCACGGACCCCCCCTTTGTAACCCAGAGCGGGAAACTGAGGCACGGACCCCTCCCAATGTCACCCAGAGCGGGAAACTGAGGCACGGGATCCCCCTTTGTCACCTGGGGGGGAAAACTGAGGCACGGGATCCCCTTTCATCACCTGGGAGGGGGGAAACTGAGGCACGGGATCCCCCTTTGTCACCTGGGGGGGGAAACTGAGGCACGGGATCCCCCTCTTGTCACCTGCAGGGGGAAACTGAGGCACGGGATCCCCCCCTTTGTCACCTGCAGGGGGAAACTCAGGCACGGACCCCTCCTCATGTCACCTGCAGGGGGAAACTGAGGCACGGGATCCCCTTTTGTCACCTGGAGGGGGAAACTGAGGCACGGACCATTCCAATCGTCCCCAACATTGAGGGGTGAGGCCTCTGGCCTTTTAAGAGGAGGGGTCCCCACATTTCAGCCCAACACAGCCCGATGTTTTCGGAGGAGGGATTTTAGGAGGGATTTTAGGAGCCATTCCACCTCCCTGACCCTCCTCCGGGTGGAATTTGAGGGCGGCTCACCGGGAAAATCCAGGCTGAGGAGATCTCAGAGCAGCATCCCCCAAAGCTCTCCACCGGCTCTCCAGAGCTCCTTGGTGTGAAGACCCCAAACCCCTCAGAGCACCCCAAACCCTTCACTGCACCCCTGAATCCCTCAGCATCCCCTGAGGCCCCTTAGTGACCCTCCAAAACCCCTCAGGTGACCCAAGCCTCTCCTTTTCCCCTCACGTTTTCCGTCCTTTTCTCCCCTCACAATTCCCTCTCTTCTCCCCTCACATTTCTCTCTCTTCTCCCCTCACGTTTCCCTTTCTTTTCCCCTCACATTTTCCCCCCTTCTCCCCTCCCTCACGATTCCCCCTCTTTTCTCCCCTCGCGTGTCCCCGCCATTTTCCCTCACGTTTCCCCACCCTTTTCTCCCCTCACTATTCCCTCTCTTTCCCCCTCCCATTTCTCTCTCTCCTCCCCTCACATTTCTCTTCTCCCCTCACGATTCCCGCACTTTCCCCCTCGTGTTTCCCCGCCCATTTCTCCCCTCACGGTTTCCGCCCATTTCTCCCCTCACGTTTCCCGCCTTTTTCCCCTCACGATTCCCTTTCTTTTCCCCTCACGTTTCTCTCTCTTCTCCCCTCACATTTCCCTCTCTTTTCCTCTCACATTTCCCCCCCTTTTCTCCCCTCATGTTTCCCCGCCATTTTCCCCCTCACGTTTCCCCGCCATTTTCCCCTTCACATTTCCCTGTCCATTTCTCCCTTCACGTTTTCCATCCTTTTCTCCCCTCTCGTTTCCCGCCCTTTTCTCCCCTCGCGTTTCCCCACCATTTTCTCTCCTCGATTTAAACCTTAAAATGACGGCATAAGGAGATTCCTTCTCAATTTAGAGCCCTAAATAAATAATGCGTAAAGAAGGTCTTCCCTCAATCTTGACCCTAAAACTGGTGAAAAAGGGGAGTTGTTCAGGGGGTCACAGGGATGTTATGGGAATCCCTTGAGGTTTAGGGGGACCCAGGGGTTGTTTAGGGGTCCCAGGGGTGCTTTAGGGAGTCACAGGGGTGATTTGGGGATCACAGGAGATATTTGGGGGGTCCTAGGGGTGATTTTGGGGTTTGGGAGGGGGTTGGGGGGTCCCAGGGGTGGTTTAGGGGTTATGGGGAGGTTTTGGGGGTCCCGGGAGGGGGTTAGGGGATCCCAGGGGTGGTTTAGGGGGTTATGGGGAGGTTTAAGGGGTCCCAAGGGTGTTATGAGGGTTATGAGGGGGGTTTAAGGGGTCCTGGGGGTGGTTTAGGGGGTTATGGGGAAGTTTGGGAGGTCCCAGGGGTGATTTTGGGAGTCCTGGGGGTGGTTTAGGGGGCAATGTGGGGGATTTAGGGGTTCCCAGGGGTGATTCAGGGGGCTATGGGGAGGTTTTGGGGGTCCCGGGGGTGGTTCGGGGCGTTATGAGCAAGTTTTGGGGGGTCCCCGAGGTCTCTCCCCCCCATCCCGGCCTCAGCCCGGCTCCATCCCACGGGAATTTCTGCTGATTGCCCCAAATTCCCGGAATTCCCCGGGGGGGGGGGCAGGACAAGGACCCCCCTTGTCCGGCGGCTGCGTGGGGGGAGGGGGGATTCCAAAAAAAGGGGGGGGGTCCCCGAGCTGGGGGTGGGGGGGACGCGGAGCCAGCGGCAGAGCAGCAACGCAGCGGGAAGGTGAGGAGGGGAACTTGGGGTGAGGGCTGCGAAAAAGGGGCTGGGATGGGGTTTAGGGGGGATTTGGGGGGATTTCATGGGGCTTGGGGGGCTTTGGTGGGGTTTGGGGGGGGATTTGATGGGGTTTGGGGGGATTTGGGGGGGCTGTGATTGGGTTTGGGGGGTTTTAATGGGGTTTGGGGGTGCAGTGGGGGAGATTATGGGGGCTGTGACTGGGTTTGGCTGTGATTGGGTGGATTTGGGGGGCTTTAGTGGGGTTTGGGGGGATTTGATGGGGTTTGGGGGGAATTTAGGAGACTGTAGTGGGGTTTGGGGTGCAATGGGGAGATTGGGGGGCTGTGATTTGGTTTGGTGAGGATTTTGGGGGCTCTGATGGAGTTTGGGGGGATTTTGGGGCACTGATGGAGTTTGGGGGGCTCTGATGGAGTTTAGAGGGATTTTGGGAGGGAGTTGGGGGGATTTGGGGGGCTGTAATGGGGTTTGGGGGTCTGCAATGAGCATTTTGGGGTCTCTGTGCCCCTTTTCCAGGACCCATCACCACCGACCACTGCTCGTTCCCCCCGAGACCCCCCAAAAGAGGGACCCCCCCACCATGGAGGTGAGGAGGGGTCTGCAGGGGGGGACCCGGGGCTGGGGAGGGGTCACCGAGGGAGATCCCCCCCCCCTCAATGTCCCCCTGTGCCCCCTCCCATGCAGGAGGTGCTGGAGCTGGGCCCGGGCTCTGAATTGGGGAGGGGGCTCCGCCTGGCCCGCGACAGCCACGGGGTCTACGTGGCCGAGGCCCCCAAATCCCTGCGGCTGCGCCAGGGTGAGCGCACTGGGGACACTGGGGGGACACTGGGAGGGGACACTGCAGGGCACTGAGGGGACATAGGGGGGCACTGGGGGACATTGGGGACACTGGGGGGACACTGGGAGGGGACACTGCAGGGCACTGAGGGGACATAGGGGGGCACTGGGGGACATTGGGGACACTGGGGGGTCACCGGGAGGCATTGGGGGGACATTGGGGACACTGGGGGGACTGGGAGGGGACATTGGGAGGCACTGGGGGGACATAGGGGGGCACTGGGAGACATTGGGAATACTGGGGGGACACTGGGGGACGCTGGGGGTGACAAGGTGGCAGTGGGGGTGACACTGAGAGTGACAATGTGGGACTGGGGGTGACAAGGTGACACCGGGGGTGGCACTGGTGGCACTGGGGGTGGCTCAGGGGTGGCACTGGGGGTGACACGGCGCCCCCCGGGCCGTCCCACCCGTGTGCCCGCAGGTGACCGTGTCCTGGGGGTGAGGGTCTCCTTCGAGGGCGCGTCCCCCGAGGCCGTGGGGCGGCTGCTGGAGGGGGCCGGGGGCTGCCGCGTGTCCCTGCACCTGCGCCGGGGCACCCCCGGCACCCCCGAGGGACAGCGGGACGGCACCGCCAGGCTGGTGAGACCCCCACGGGTTTGGGGGTCCCTGTGGGTGGGGGGGTCCCTGTGGAAGGGGGGATCCCTATAGATGTGAGTCCCTATAGATGAGGGGGTGTTTGGGGGTCCCTATGGACGGGGGGTGGTCCCTATGGATGGGGGGGTGGTCCCTATGGATAGAGGGTGAAGTTTTGGGGGGTTTGGGGGTCCCTGTGGATGGGTTTGGGGGCGTTTGGGGGTCCCTGCCGATGCAGAATGGGGTGTGGAGAGTCCCTATGGATGTGGGGTGGGGTTTGGGGGTGTTTGGGGCTCCCTGTGGATGGGTTTGGGGATGGTTTTTGGGGTGTCGGGGCTCCCTGTGGATGGGTTTGGGGATGGTTTTTGGGGTGTCAGAGCTCCCTGTGGATGGGTTTGGGGATGGTTTTTGGGCTGTCGGGGCTCCCTGTGGATGGGTTTGGAGATGGTTTTTGGGGTGTCAGAGCTCCCTGTGGATGGGTTTGGGGATGGTTTTTGGGCTGTCGGGGCTCCCTGTGGATGGGTTTGGGCATGGTTTTTGGGGTGTCAGAGCTCCCTGTGGATGGGTTTGGGGGTGTTTGTGGGTTTGGGGATGGTTTTTGGGCTGTCGGGGCTCCCCACACGCCCCTGTCCCCCCAGCCCATCGCGATGCCCACGGCCCCCAAGAAGCCGCCCGCAGCGCCGCCCGTCCCTCCCGCCGCCGCCGCCGCCCCGGTCTCGGTGGAATTGGCCCTTCCCAAGCTCCCGAAGCTTCCGAAGCCGCGCGGCGCCCCCGGCGCGGTGCCCCCGGTGCCCCCGGAGCCGCCGCGGCCCCGCCTGACCGTGCGGGAAGCGGCCGCGGCCCGGCCGCCGCCCCCGGAGCCGCCCGAGCCCGGCTCCCGCATCCCGGCCGTGGAGCTGGCGGCTCCCAAGGGCTCCCTGGGGCTGAGCCCACCCCCGTGGGCAAAGGGGGGCCCGGCCACGACCCCCGCCGGCGCCGGAGGAGATGAGGAGGGGGCTCGGGGCGCATTCCCGGCGCTCCGCGTCCCCTCCGTGCCCATCGACGTCCCCAAAGCCGCCGTGGAGCTGGTGCCGGAGCTCGGCCTCGCCGGCCCGGAGCCCCCCGGCAGCCCCCCGGACTCGGGCTCCAGGTTTGCCGAGGGGCTGCGGAAGCTCGGCCGGGAGCTGGAGGCTCCGGCGGTGGAAATCGCCCCCAAGCCCCCCAAATTCCGCCTCCCCCGTCTCGGGTGGGCGCTGGCCAAGCTGCGGGAGGGCGGCGGGACCCCCCCTCCGCCGTCGCCCCCCGGGATCGCCATTCCCAGCGTGGAGCTGGATCTGGGCGCCGTGGGAGACGCCGGGGCCAAGCTGAAGGTCCCCAAATTGTCGCTGGCGCCGTTCGGTGACATCGAGGATGGTCCCCGCTTCGGGGTCGGGGCCGCTCCGGGGTCCCCCCGGCTCCGCGCCCCGCGCTTCGGCATCGCGGCGGCGGCGCTGCCCAAATTCGGGGGCTCCAGCCCCGACCTCCGCCCCGGGGGGGTCCCCAAAGCGCCCCCGAAACGGGGGGGCAGCGCCGAGAGCCTGACCCTGGGCTGGACGGCACCGGAGCCCCCCGGCACGCTCCGCTCCAGACCCAAATCTCGGGGCGCTTCGGCGCCGCCGTGGCCGCCCCGGCTCCCCATCCCCGCCGTGGGGTTCGCCCTGCCGGGACCGGAACCGGCACCGGCACCGGCACCGGAGCGCCCCGAGGCCCGCCGGGCTCCGGAACCGCCGGTGCTGAAGGTTCCGGTTCTGGAGCTGGCGCCGCCGGGCTTGGACGGCACCGCGGAGCCCCCCGGGCGCCGCTTTGGGGTGAAACTGCCCAAATTCGGGGCTGGCTCCTCCGCGGGCGGCGCGGGACCCTCCGGGAGGATGAGGAGGGGCGGCTCCAAGGCGGCGCCCGAGGAAGGAGGAGCCCCCCGCGATGGGAACCCCCGGCGGCGCCGATGGGTGCCCAGGGTGGGTTTCAGCCCCGGGGGCGCCTCTCCGGAGCCCCCCAAGGTGGGGAGGATGCGGTTCCCCGATGTGGAGCTGTGCCCCGGGGACCCCCAAAGCCCCGGGCTCGGGGGGGTCTCCTCCCGCTGCGATCCCGGGGGGCTCCGGGCTGAGGGGACCCCCAAATTCCAGCTGCCGCAGCTGGTGCTGAGCCCCCAAATCTGTGGAGAGCCGTGAGCCCCCGTTCCAGCCTGGGGGGCTTCGGGGACCCCCAAAAGCGGTGACTGAGCTCCCCCAGACCCTCTCTAACTCCCTCCGTCCTTCCCAAATTCCTAATCCAGCTTTTTCTCTTTTTTTCTTTTTTTTCGGGGGGATTTGAGGCTTTTGGGCCCATTTTTGGGGTGTTTCTATTAACCAGGGAAGGGGGGCACAAGGCTGCTGCCCCCCAGCCCGGCCCCTCACGCTTGTTTTGGCCAGAATAAATGTTAATCCCAAAAAAAACCCTGGAGTGTGATGGGACTGGGGGGGTCCAGGGAGGAATTTGGGGGCTTTAGGAAGAGGTTTGGGGGTCCAGGGATGGGTTTGGGGGTCCAGGAAGGGGTTTGAGGGTCTAGGGAGAGGTTTGGGGGTCCAGGGAGGGGTTTGGGGGTTCAGGGATGGGCTTGGGGGGAAATCAGGAAGGGGTTTGGGGAACCAGGGATGGGATTTGGGATCCAGGAATGGGTTTGGGGCTCCAGGGAAGGGTTTGGGGGACCCAGGGATAGGACTGGGGGTCAAGGAAGGGGTTTGGGGGTCTAGGGAGATGTTTGGGGGTCCAGGAAGGGGTTTGGGGGTCCAGGGATGGGATTTGGGGGTCCAGGGATGGGTTTGGGGTTCCAGGAAGGGGTTTGGGGGTCCACGAAGGGGTTTGGGGGTCTAGGGAGATGTTTGGGGGTCCAGGGATGGGTTTGGGGTTCCAGGAAGGGGTTTGGGGGTCCAGGAAGGGGTTTGGGGGTCTAGGGAGATGTTTGGGGGTCCAGGAAGGGGTTTCGGGGTCCAGGGATGGGATTTGGGGTCCAGGAAGGGGTTTGGGGGTCCAGAGATGGGTTTGGGGGTCCAGGGATGGGATTTGGGGGTCCAGGAAGGGGTTTGGGGGTCCAGGGATGGGATTTGGGGGTCCAGGAATGTGTTTGGGGGTCCAGGAATGTGTTTGGGGGTCCAAGGAGGGGTTTGGGGCTCCAGGGAAGGGTTTGAGGATCCAACCATCGCACACCGCGCCACCGCCACCTCCACCGAACCCATTTCTTTTATTTTTGCCCCCCAAACCCGGCGCCCCCCGCGGGGTCCCCCCGGCGCTGCCGGGGCCCGCAGCGGCCGGCCCAGCTCCGGGTGTCGCCGATGTCGACGCTGTAGCGGGAGCTCCAATCGCGCTCGAACACGGCCCGGAGCCGCTCCCGGAACGTCCCCGCGCCCGGCCCGGGCTGCGCCACCACCAGCGCCGAGCCCGCCGTGCGCTCGAAGTAATCCCCGGACCAGTTGGACGTGCCTGGGGGGAAACGGGGCAGGGGGGGACGCGCTGCAAAGCCAGCTCAAAACGCGTCAAAACGCCCCAAAACACCCCCAAAACGCACCCAAATGCACCAAAATACCACAAAACCCCCCCCCTCAAAGTACCACAAAACCACCCCAAAGTGCCTCAAAACAACCCAAAATGCTCCTGAGTAGCCAAAACCACCCCGAAAGACGACAAAACTCCCCCAAATATCCCAAAACATCCCAAAACAGCCCTACACGCACCAAGCCACTCCCAAAATGCCCCTAAGTACCCAAAACCACCCAAAAATGACACCAAAACGCTGCCAAACACCTCCACAATGCCCCCAAACACCCCAACACGCCGTATAACACCCCAAATCACCCCCAAATACCCCCAAACTCCCCAAAATGCACCAAAATACCCCCAAAGGCCCTAAACCACCCCAAAACACCTCCAAAACTCCCCTAAACACCCCAAAACTCCCCCACACGCCCTCTAACACCCCAAACACCCCCGAAGTGCCCCCGAAACAGCCCAAAACAGCACAAATCGCCCCCAAAACACCCTACAACACCCCAAAATGCCCCAAATCCCACCCCAAATCACCCCAAAGTGCCCCAAACGCCCCAAATCAGCCCAAAGTGCCCCAAACATCCCACATCACCCCAAAACACCCTATAACACCCCCAAAGCATCCCCAAACGCCCCCAAATCACCCCCCAAATCAGCCCAAAGCGTCCCCAAACACCCCAAATCAGCCCAAATCACCCCAAAGCGTCCCCAAACATCCCAAATCACACCCCAAACCAGCCCAAAGCGCCCCAAACGCCCCCAAACACCCCAAATAAGCCCAAACGCCCCCAAACACCCCAAATCAGCCCAAATCTCCCCAAAGCGTCCCCAAACATCCCAAATCACACCCCAAACCAGCCCAAAGCGCCCCAAACGCCCCCAAACACCCCAAATCAGCCCAAATCAGCCCAAACGCCCCCAAACACCCCAAATCAGCCCAAAGCGCCCAAACGCCCCAAATCACCCCAAATCACCCCCCAAACCAGCCCAGAGCGCCCCCCACGCCCGCGCTGACCCACGTAGGCGGCCTTGTCGGTCACCATGTACTTGGTGTGGCTGACGCGGGCGAAGGGGATGCGGCTCTGAGCCGCGCTGGACGGCACCAGGAACAGGCGCTGCCGTGGGGACAGGGATGTCACACCCCTACAAGGGACTGTCACCTCCCCGAGGGACTGTCACACCCCTACAAGGGACTGTCACACCCCTACAAGGGACTGTCACCCACCCCGAGGGACTGTCACACCCCTACAAGGGACTGTCACCTCCCCGAGGGACTGGCACCCACCCTGAGGGACTGGCACCCACCCTGAGGGACTGGCACACCCCTACAAGGGACTGTCACCCACCCCAAGGGACTGTCACACCCCTACAAAGGACTGTCACCTCCCCGAGGGACTGTCACCCACCCTGAGGGACTGTCACCTCCCCACAATGGACTGGCACACCCCTACAAGGGACTGTCACCTCCCCGAGGGACTGTCACCCACCCTGAGGGACTGGCACACCCCTACAAAGCACTGTCACCTTTCCCCAAGGGACTGTCACACCCCTGAGGGGATTGTCACCATGATTGTCACCACCCCAAGGGGACTGTCACCCACCCTGAGGGGATTGTCACCCCTCTGAGGGAGCTGTCACCCCCTGCCCAAAGGAGATTGTCACCACCCACCCTTGAGGGGATTGTCACCCCTCAGAGGGGATTGGCACACCTCGAAAGGACTCCCCCAAAAAGGACTGTCACCTGCCAAGGGACTGTCACACCCCTGAGGGCACTGCCACCCCCCGTTTGTCACCCGCCGATGTCACCCGCCCATTGTCACCCGCCCGTTGTCACCCGCCCGTTGTCACCCCCCGTTGTCACCCCCCGATGTCACCCCCCGTTGCCACCCGCCCGTTGTCACGCACCACCTGGACGCCGTAGCGGGTTCCGTTGTCGGCCAGGGCGGCCAGGGAGCGCAGGAAGGGGAACATGGCGGCCTGGCTGTGGGGCCAGCAGCCGGCCAACAGCCGCAGCGCGGCCCCGCGCTCCACCACGGCGCGCCGCAGCCGCTCGTCGATGGCCGGCCAGAAGCGCCGCGGCCGCGAGAACTCCGTGCCGACCACGTAGCTCATCACCGCCACGTCCACGAAGGACTCGGCGCCGTCGATCACCGACAGGAGAGCGTCCAGGTCCGGGGTGCGGCCGGCGGCGCACAGAGGGGGCGGGGAGCTCTGCGGGGAGGGGGCAACACGGGGGGTGGGACCTTGGTGTGGTGACCCCCGGTGTGGTGACCCCCGGTGTGGTGACCCCTGGTATGGTGACTCTCAGTGTGGTGACATCAGCGTGGTGACCCCCAGCATGGTGACCCCCTGGTATGATGATCCCCAGTGTGGTGACATCAGCGTGGTGACCCCCAGTATGGTGACCCCTGGTGTGGTGAGCCCCAGCATGGTGACCCCTGGTATGGTGACCCCCAGCATGGTGACATCAGCGTGGTGACCCCCAGCATGGTGACCCCCGGTATGGTGACCCACAGTGGGTGTGACCCATGGTGGGTGTGACCCATGGTGGGTTTGACCCCGGTGTGGTGACATCAGGGTGGGTTTGACCCCAGTATGGTGACCTCAGTGTGGTGACCCCTGGTATGGTGACCCCCAGTGTGGTGACATCAGCGTGGTGACCCCCAGTGTGGTGACCCCCTGGTATGGTGACCCCTGGTATGGTGACCCCTGGTGTGGTGACCCCCAGCATGGTGACCCCTGGTATGGTGACCCCTGGTGTGGTGACCCCAGCATGGTGACCCTTGGTATGATGACTCCCAGCGTGGTGACATCAGCGTGGTGACCCCCAGCATGGTGAGCCCCTGGTATGATGACCCCCGGTGTGGTGACATCAGGGTGGTGACCCCCAGTATGGTGACCCCCGGTATGGTGACCCACAGTGGGTGTGACCCATGGTGGGTGTGACCCATGGTGGGTTTGACCCCGGTGTGGTGACATCAGGGTGGGTTTGACGCCAGCATGGTGACCCCCAGTGTGGTGACCCATGGTGGGTTTGACCCACGGTGGGTTTGACCCATGGTGTGGTGACCCTGGTGTGGTGACCCCCAGCATGGTGACCCTGGTTTGGTGACATCAGGGTGGGTTTGGCCCCATTGTGGTGACCCACAGTGGGTGTGACCCCAGTGTGGTGACCCCCATGTACGGTGACCCCCATGTATGGTGACCCCATCGGGGTGACCCCATCGTGGTGACCCCAGCGCCGGTGCGGCACCTACCGAGAAGAAGACGGCGGCCTCCGTGCCGTTGAGCATCATCTCCAGCGGGGTCTCCAGGTTGATGGAGGTGGAGAAGCTGTCCGGCCACGGCGCCGGGATGGACGCGTCGGGGACGCCCAGTGACCAGTAGGCCTCGAAGATTTTGCCCAAATCTTTGGCCAAGCAGCTGCAGTTGTAGATGGCGGCTCCGAGCTCCTTCACCTGCGGCGCGTGGGACGGCGTCGTTGTCCCTCCCCGATGGACGGGGTTGGGATGGCCCCGGTGATGGGGGTGGGGGTGCCCATGCCGTTGGGTTGAGCGCCAACCGGTGGCTTTGGAACCGTCCGTGTTGGGTTTGGGTCAAGCTCGTTGGGTTTGGGGTCATCTGTGTTGGGTTTGGCACCATCCATTGGGTTTGGCACCATCTGTGTTGGGTTTGGGGTCAAGTTCATTGGGTTTGGCACCGTCCATTGAGTTTGGCACCATCTGTGTTGGGTTTGGGTCCATCTGTGTTGGGTTTGGCACCATCCATTGGGTTTGGCACCGTCCATGTTGGGTTTGGGTCAAGCTCATTGGGTTTGGGGTCATCTGTGTTGGGTTTGGCACCATCCATTGAGTTTTGGTCAAGCTCATTGGGTTTGGGGTCAACCCCATTGGGTTCCACACCAACCCCACCGGGTTTGGCACCATCCATTGGTTTGGGGTCAACCCCATTGGGTTCCACACCAACCCCATTGGGTTTGGCACCATCCATTGGGTTCCAAACTGACCCCATTGGGTTTGGCACCATCCATGCTGGGTTTGGCACCATCCATTGGGTTCCAAACTGACCCCGTTGGGTTTGGCACCATCCATGCTGGGTTTGGCACCATCCATGCGGGGTTCGGCACCAATCCCACCGGGTTTGTCCCCGCCCCCGTCACAACCCACCTGCGTCAGGGCCCTCCAGTCCATGTTGGCGCTGCCGATGTAGAGATGGGCGCCGTCCACCAGCCAGAACTTGGTGTGCAGCACGCCGCCCGTCAGGCGCGGCAGGTCCACGGCGCGCACGGCCGCACCTGCGGCGCCGGCACCGCCGTCACCCACCCGAGCCTGGACCCCCCCCCGGGATCCCACCGGGACCCCCAAATTCGGGGGCGGCCCCGTCCCCGCTCACCGCTGCGCTCCAGGGCTCGGAGATCGTCCAGGGGCGCGGAGGGCGAGGGCGCGCTGACCGCAACGCGCACGGCCACGCCACGGGCCGGCAGCCGCTGCAGCGCCGCCAGGAGCTGCTCACCCTGAGGGCAGGGGAAAATGGGGACAAATCAGGGGAAATGGGGAAAATGGGGGAAAATGCGGGGGAAAATGGGGAAATCGCGGGCTGGCAGCCGCTGCAGGGCCGCCAGGAGCCGCTCACCCTGAGGGCAGGGGAAAAATGGGGACAAATCAGGGGAAAATGGGAAAATGGGGAAATGGGGAAAATGGGGAAATCATGGGCCAGCAGCCGCTGCAGCGCCGCCAGGAGCCGCTCACCCTGAGGGCAGGGAAAATGGGGACAAATCAGGGGAAAATGGGAAAATGGGGAAAATGGGGGGGAAAATGGCAAAATGGGGGAAAATGGGGAAATTGGGGGGAAAAATGGGGAAATCATGGGCCGGCAGCTGCTGCAGCGCCGCCAGGAGCCGCTCACCCTGAGGGCAGGGGAAAATGGGGACAAATCAGGGGAAAATGGGAAAAATGGGGAAATGGGGAAAATGGGGGAAAATGCGGGGGAAAATGGGGGGAAAATGGGGGGAAAATGGCAAAATGGGGGAAAATGGGGAAATTGGGGGGAAAAATGGGGAAATCGTGGTCCGGCAGCCGCTGCAGCGCCACCAGGAGCCGCTCACCCTGAGGGCAGGGGAAAAATGGGGACAAATCAGGGGAAATTGGGAAAATGGGGAAATGGGGAAAATGGGGGGGGAAATGGGGAAAATGGGGGGAAATGGGGAAAATGGGGAAAATGGGGAAATCATGGGCCAGCAGCCGCTGCAGCGCCGCCAGGAGCCGCTCACCCTGAGGGCAGGAAAATGGGGACAAATCAGGGGAAATTGGGAAAAAAAACAGGGAGAAATGGGGGGAAAATGGGGGGAAATAGGAGGAAAAAACAAGGAAAAATGGGTAAAAATGGGCAAAAAAAAAACAGGTGAAAAAATGGACAAAACTGGGGGAAATGGGCAAAAATGAGCAAAAATAAAATGGGAAAAAATGGACAAAATTGGGGAAAAATGGGCAAAAATCAGGCAAAAGCCAGGTAAAAAACAGGCAAAACCAAGCAAAAAAGGAGCAAAAATGGACAAAAACATGGGAAAAAGTAGGCAAAAAAGGGGCAAAAATGGACATAAAAAGGGAAAAAAAATGGGTAAAAAATAGGCAAAAAAAAGCGTAAAAATGGGTAAAACAGGAGCAAAAAATAGGGGAAAAAATGGGGGAAAAACCAAGAAAAAAGGGCAAAAAAATGCTAGGGAGGTCAGAAGGGGCAGCAGACCTGCTCCGCGCTGGGCTCGTGCGTCCGTGTGTCGGCGTTGGTCAGTGTCCAGTAGAAGGAGGCGATGTCCACGCTGCGGGTGGCCCCGGCCAGCAGCTCCTGCCAGGCCTCGAAGGTGGAGGGGCCGGGCACGGTGCCCACGGCCAGGCCCTCGGGGATGCTCTCCACCAGCACGATCCTGCCCAATTTGGGGGGGTTTGGGGGGTCCTGGGGGGGTTTGGGGGGATCCTGGGGGGTTTTTGGGGGGTCCTGGGGGGTTTTGGGGGGATTCTAGGGGTTTTTTTGGGCGGTCCTAGGGGGTTTTTGGGGGGTCCTGGGGGGGTTTTAGGGGGTTTTTTTTGGGGGGTCCGGGGGGGTTTTGGGGGGATTCTGGTTTTTTTTTTTGGGTGGTCCAAGAGGGTTTTGAGGGGTTGTGGGGGTTTTGGGGGGTCCTGGGGGGGGATTTGAGGGGTCCTGGGAAGTTTTTTGTGGGGTCCTGGGGGAGTTTTGGGGGCTCCAGGGCGGTTTTGTGGGGTCCAGGGGGGTTTCGAGGTTTTTTTTGTGGGGTCCTGGGGGGTTTTGGGGGGATTCTGGGGGTTTTTTGGGGCGGTCCTAGAGGGTTTTGAGGGGTCCTGGGGGGGGATTTGAGGGGTCCTGGGAAGTTTTTTGTGGGATCCTGGGGGAGTTTTGGGGGCTCCAGGGGGGTTTTGTGGGGTCCAGGGGGGTTTTGAGGGGTCCTGTGGGGTTTGTTGAGGGGTCCTGGGGAGTTTTTTGGGGTGTCCTGGGGGGTTTTTGGGGGTCCCCTCGCCCCCACACCCAGCCTTACCTGCAGGTGTCCCCACAGGTGACGTCGGCGTCGCCGCCATGGGCGCGCAGGTGGAGGAGGAGGAGGAGGAGGAAGGTGAGGAGGAAGAGGACGGAGAGGAGGACGAAGAGCGCGGCGCCGTGGGGGCGCTGGGGTTTGGGGGGGGACACACACCCCGAAATTGGGGGGTTTTTGGTTAATTTTGGGGGTTTTGTCCCATCCACGATGCAGGGAAGGGCTTGGGCAGGGGGTACCTTGGGGGGCGGCGTCTCACGAGGCTCCAGAGGCTCCAGCTGGGGGGGAACGACCCCAAATTTGGGGGGGTGGAGACCCAAATTTGGGGGGGAGGGGGTTGAAGCACACCCTGAAATTCCCAGGATCCCCCAAAATTCCCAGGATCCCCCAAAATTCCCAGGATCCCCCCACCCCCATTCCCAGGGGTTCCTGTGGGAGTTTGGGGGTTGGGGGAGCCCCAAAATTCGGGGAGTTGGGGGCTCTGTGATCCCAAATTAAGAGGTTTGGGACCCCCAGATTTGGGTTTTGGGGCAGGGAATTGACCCCGTTTGGATTTTGGGGTGTCCCAGGATCCCCAAATTTGGGGTTAGGGCAGGGAATCCCCCCAGTTTGGGTTTTGGGATGATCTGAGACCCCCAAATTCAGGGTGTTTGGGGTGTCCCCCGCCCAATTTGGGGTTTGGGGCAGGGAATCCTCCCAGTTTGGATTTTGGGGTGTCCCGGGACCCTCAAATTTGGGGTTTGGGGCAGAGAATCCGCCCCATGTGGGTTTTGGGGTGTCCCAGGAGTCCCAAATTCAGATTTTTGGGGTGTCCCCAGCCCTACCTGCTTGTAGGCTCCGTTCAGCCCCATCCCGACGCGAGGCTGGAACAGGAAAATCCGGATTTACCCCCTGGGGGAATTTGGGGTTTCTGGGGTGCAGGGGCAGGGGAGGGACCCCAAAAATCCCCTGGGGGGGTTCAGAGGGGACCCCAAAGAATTCCCGGGATCCAAACGCTGGGAGGGGACGGGAAGGGACCTCCCCCACCCCAAAATTGGGGCTGGGCCCCCTCGGGGCAGGGTGGGGTCCCCAAATTTGGGGCAGAGCCAGGACGGGTTCAGGGATGTTTGGGGCCACTTTTAGGGTCAGTTTTGGGTGCATTTGGGGCCGTTTTAGGGTCAGTTTGGGGACACATTTAGGGCTCATCTGGGGACACATTCAGGGCCATTTTAGGGCTGTTTGGGGGCAAATTTAGGGCTCATTTTGGGACATATTTAGGGCCATTTTAGGGCTGTTTGGGGGCAAATTTAGGGTCAGTTTGGGGACACATTTAGGGCCAGTTAGAGTCTGGTTTTGGAGCCGCTTTGGGACAAATTTAGGAGCAGTTTAGAATCACGTTCAGGGCTGTTCTGGGGACACATTTTGGGACATATTTGGGACCAATTTGGGGACACATTTAGGGTCCATTTGGGGACACATTCAGGACACATTTAGGGCTGGGTTCAGGCTGGGTTTAGGGCAGGTTTTGAGGCATTTTTGGGGCAGTTTTGGGACAGCTTTGGGGCTGTTTTGAGGCAGTTTTTGGGCAGATTTTGGGGCGGTTTTGAGGCAGTTTCGGGACAGTTTTTGGGGCGGGTTCGTGGCAGTTTTGGGCAGTTTTTGGAGCAGATTTTCGGACAGTTTCAGGACAGTTTTTGGGGCGGTTTTTGGGGCAGTTTTGGAGCAATTTTTGGGACAGCTTTGGGGCAGGTTTTGAGGCAGTTTGGGGTCCGTTCTGGGGCAGTTTCGTCGCAGTTTTGGGGCATATTTTGGAGAGGTTCGTGGCAGTTTTGGGGCGGCTATGGGCAGTTTGGGGCGATTTGGGACAGTTTCGGGACAGTTTTTGGGGCGGTTTAGGGCAGATTTCGGGACAGTTTTGGGGGCGTTTCGCGGCAGTTTCGG
>NC_071666.1:409637-434287 GCF_012460135.2 Molothrus ater | reverse complement strand
CCCCCAAAATTCACCCAAACCCCAAAATTCACCCCTTCCCCAACAGGGGGGGTTCCCCGGGTGCGACCCCCACCCCACTGACCCCAAATTGTGCCCCACAGGTGATGGGGCAGCCCCCCACCCTCCACCCGGTGAGTTTGGGGGGGACTGGGGGGTCCTGGGGGGTTTGGGGGGATTTGGGGGGATTTGGGGGTCCTGGGATGGGTTTGGGGTGGCTTAAAGGGGGATTTGATGTTCTGGGGAGGGACCTGGGGGATTTGGGGGTCCCCGGGGGTTTTGGGGTGGCTTAAAAGGGGATTTGGGGTGGCTCAAGGGGGGTTTGGGGGGTCCCAGGGGGTTTTGGGGTGATCTGGGTGTTTTGGGGTGGCTCAAGGGGGGATTTGGGGGTCCCAGGGGGTTTTGGGGTGGCTTTAAAGGGGGATTTGGGTGATTCAAGGGGGGTTTTGGGGGTCCTGGAGGGGGATTGGGGTGATTTGGGGGGATTTGGGGGTCCCAGGGGGTTTTGGGGTGGCTTTAAGGGGGATTTGAGTGACTCAAGAGGGGATTTGGGTGTTTTGGGGTGGCTCAAGGGGGGATTTGGGGGTCCCAGGGGGTTTTGGGGTGGCTTTAAGGGGGATTTGGGTGATTCAAGGGGGGATTTGGGGGTCCTGAGGGGGGTTTGGGGTGGCTCAAGGGGGGATTGGGGGGGTCCCAGAAGTTTTGGGGTGATTTGGGTGTTTTGGGGTGGCTCCAGGGGTGATTTTGGGGGGATTTGGGGGGCTCTGAGGGTGGGATTTGGGGTGGCTCGCTCATGGGGGGTTTGGGGGGCTCTGAGGGTGGGATTTGGGTTCTGGGGGGGTCTCACCCCACTCTGAGCCCCCCGTTCGTGCCCCCCCAGCCCGTCCCCTTCATTGCCACCATCCCGGGGGGGCTGATCCCCAAAAAACCATCGTCATCAAGGGCTTCGTGCCCCACCACGCCAGCAGGTACTGGGGACCCCCAGGACCCCGCCCCAAAATCCCCCTGGGACCCCCCAAACCCGCCGGGCCCCCAAACTCCCCTGCGGCGCCTCCCAGGATCCAAAACCCTCCCAAAATCCGCCCCAGGACCCCAAACCTTTCACAAGAGCCATCTCCGACCTGCCCCGACCCCAAAGTCTCCGTCACACCTCAGGATCCCCAGACACCCAAAATCCTCCCAAAACCCCCCAAATCCCCAAATCCTCCCTAAGCGCCCCTGTTACCATCCAGGACCCCCAAATACCCTCAAATCTCCTCAAACCTCCCATCACACTCCAGGACCCGAAATCCCCCCAAACCCCAAAATCCCCCCAAACCCCCCCGTCACCACCCCAGGACCCCCAAATCCCCAAATCCTCCTCAACCTCCCATCAACACTGCAGGACCCCAAATCCCCCTCAAAACCCCAAAATCCCCCCAAAATCCCCCCTGTCACCACCCAGGACCCCCAAATCCCTCAAATCCTCCTCAAACCTCCCATCAACACTCCAGGACCCCCCAAATCCCCTCAAACCCGCCACTGTCACCACCCAGGACCCCAACCCCCGTCACCACCCCAGGACCCCCAAATCCCCCCCAAACCCCCAAAATCCCCCAAACCCCCAAATCCCCTCAAAATCCCCCTGTCACCACCCCAGGACCCCCAAATCCCTCAAATCCTCCTCTAACTCCCATCAACACTCCAGGACCCCCAAATCCCCCCAAAACCCCCAAAATTCCCCCCAAACCCCCAAAATCCCCTCAAAAATCCCCCCCTGTCACCACCCCAGGACCCCCCAAATCCCCTCAAACCCCCCCAAATCCCCCCAAACCCCCCCAAATCCCCCTCAAACCCCCCAAATCCCCCCAAATCCCCCCAAACCCCCAGACCCCCCCCAGAATCTCCCCGACCCCCCCAGGTTCTACGTCAACCTTCGGGCGGGCGCGAGGGGGGGGACGTGGTGCTGCACCTGAACCCCAGGATGGACGAGGGCGACGCCGTGGTGCGGAAACGCGCTGCTGGGGGGCAGCTGGGGCGGCGGAGGAGCGCGACCTGCCCTGCTGCAGCCCCTTCCAGCGCGGCTGCTACTTCGACGTGAGCGGGGGGACGGGGCCTGGGGAGCTCCACAGGGGGGCTTGGGGAACTCACAGAGGGGCTTTGGGTCCTCAGAGAGGGGTTTGGGGTCCTCACAGAGGGCTTGGGACTCACAGAGGGGCTTGGGGAGCTCACAGGGGGGCTTGGGGACCTCACAGAGGGCTTGGGGTCCTCAGAGCGGGGTTTGGGGGTCCTCACAGAGGGCTTGGGGACCTCACAGAGGGCTTTGGGGACCTCAGAGAGGGGTTTGGGGTCTCAGAGAGGGGCTTGGGGTCACAGCCAGGGGCTTGGGGACCTTAGAGAGGGATTTGGGGACCTCAGAGAGGGCTTGGGGTCCTCAGAGAGGGGTTGGGACCTCAGAGAGGGGCCTGGGGCTCACAGAGGGCTTGGGGTCCTCAGAGAGGGGCTTGGGGTCCTCACAGAGGGCTTGGGGTCTCAGAGAGGGGTTTGGGGTCACAGCCAGGGGTTTGGGGTCCTCACAGAGGGGGGTTTGGGGTCACAGCCAGGGGTTTTTGGGGTCCTCACAGAGGGGTTTGGGGTCACAGCCGGGGGTTTGGGGTCCTCACAGAGGGGTTTGGGGTCACAGCCAGGGGTTTGGGGTCCTCACAGAGGGGTTTGGGGTCACAGCCAGGGGTTTTGGGTCCTCACAGAGGGCTTGGGGTCCTCACAGAGGGCTTGAGGTCATGGCCAGGGGCTTGGGGTCCTCAGAGAGGGGTTTGGGGTCCTCAGAGAGGGGTTGGGGTCACGGTGAGGGGCCTGGGGTCCTCACAGGGGGGCTTGGGGACCTCACAGAGGGGCTTGGGGTCACGGCCAGGGGAGGGGACGGGTTCGGGGTCTGGGGAGGGGCTCTGGGGTGACTCTGGGGGTCCCTGCGGTGGTTTCGGGGGTCTCTGGGGTGATTTTGGGGGTCTCTGAGGTAACTCTGGGGTCACTTTGGAGTCTCGGGATCTCTGGGGTAACTTTAGGGTCTCTGGGGTGACTCTGGGGTCTCTGGGGTGATTTTGGGGGTTCTGAGGGGACGCTGGGGGTCTCTGAGGTAACTCTGGGGTGACTTTGGAGTCTCTGGGGGTGTGTGGAGTGACTTTAGGGTCTCTGGGGTGACTCTGGGGTCCCTGCGGTGACTTTGGGTGTCTCTGGGGTGACTTTGGGGTCTCTGAGGTGACTCTGGGGGTCTCTGGGGCACTTTGGGGTCTCTGGGGTGATTTTGGGGGTCCCTGAGGTGACTCTGGGGATATCTGAGGTGACTCTTTGGGGTCTCTGGGGTGATTTTGGGGGTCCCTGAGGTGACGCTTGTCCCCCGTTCCCGTCCCCAGCTGTCGATCCGCTGCGGGAACCATCGCTTCAAGGTGTTCGTCCAGGGGCAGCCGCTCTTCGATTTCCACCACCGGGTGCAGCCGGGCCCCACGTGGACGTGCTGGAGATCGAGGGCGATGTGGTCCTGTCCTACGTCCATTTCTGACCCACGAGTGTCCTGTCTGTGCCCTAAAACTGCCCTGCAACAGCCCCATTACTGCCCCATAGCTGCCCTGTAAGTGCCCCAGAACTGCCCCCCTCAAATGCCCCCATTATCCTCTCCCAACACTGACCTCAATAAAGCTGCTCCTGCCTGCTCCAGCTCGGGACACTTGAGGGGAAAATGGGTGGGGAAGGTGAGGGGAAAAGAGGGAAATGTGAGGGAAAAAGAAAGGCAAACATGAGGGGAGAAGAGAGAGAAATGTGAGGGGAAAAGAAAGGGAAATGTGAGGGGAAAAGGGAGGAAATGTGAGGGGGAAAAGAAAGGGAAATGTGAGGGGAAAAGGGGGGAAATGTGAGGGGGAAAGGAGGTGAAACATGAGATGAAAGAGAGGGAAATATGAGGGGAAAAGAGAGGAAAATGTGAGGGGAGAAAAGGGTGGGGATCATGAGGGGAGAAAAGGGCGGGAATCGTGAGGGGAGAAGAGACAAAAATGTGAGGGGAAAAGAGAGGGAAGTGTGAGGGGAGAAAAGAGGGGGAAACGTGAGGGGATAAGAGAGAGAAATGTGAGGGGAAAAGGGGGGAAATGTGAGGGGAAAATGGAGGGAAATGTGAGGGGAGAAGAGAGAAATGTGAGGGGAGAAAAGGGCGGGAATTGTGAGGGGAGAAAAGGGCGGGAATTGTGAGGGGAGAAAAGGGCGGGAATTGTGAGGGGAGAAAAGGGTGGGAAATGTGAGGGGAGAAGAGAGAAAAGTGAGGGGAAAAGAAAGGGAAAAGTGAGGGGAAAAGAGAACTGTGAGGGGAGAAAAGGGTGGGAATTGTGAGGGGAAAACGGGCGGAGAACGTGAGGGGAGAAGGGGAGAGAAACGTGAGGAGAAGACAGAGGGAAATGTGAGGGGAAAAGAAAGGGAAATGTGAGGAGAAAAGGGGGGTAAATCTGAGGGGGAAAGAGAGAAACGTGAGGGGAAAAGGGTGGGAATCGTGAGGGGGAAAAGGGAGGGAAATGTGAGGGGAGAAAAGGGTGGGGATTGTGAGGGGGAAAGTGGGAAATGCGAGGGGAAAAGGGAGGGAAATGTGAGGGGAGAAGAGAGAAATGTGAGGGGAGAAAAAACCAGGAATTGTGAGGGGAGAAAAGAGCAGGAATCGTGAGGGGAAAAGGGAGAGAAACGTGAGGAGAAGACAGAGGGAAATGTGAGGGGCACAAAGAGGGAAATTGAGGGGAAAAGTCCAGGAGAAAACACAGAAAATGTGAGGCAAGAAAGAAAAAAAAAATGAGGGGAAAAAAGGTGGGAAAGGGGAGAGAAAAAAGGATGGTGAACATGGGGGGAAAACCCCCAATACAACTTAGGGCCCTTGCACTCACATTTTACCCCAGAAGTATTCCTTCCATCACTTACAGACACCTCAGGTTTTACCCCCACAATTGCCCTGACCCATCCAAAAAAAATCACCTCAATTTTACCCCCAAAATGTCCCTTCCCAACAATCTAATTTTTACCTCAAAGTGGTAATTCTGTCCCCTCAAGATTATCTCGTTGGCTGTACCTGGGGGAAAAGTGAGCACAAAAACTCCAAGACCCCAGAGGTTGTTGTTTTTTTTTTTTTTCCAGCAATATTTTAATTACAGGACAAAGAAGCTGCTACGTGAATATATATTTATATAATAAATCCGTAAAGTTATAAAGGAAACCGGAATTTTCTGCTTCCCGTCAAAATTTTCCAGGATCAGGCGCTTTATTAGGTGGATTTCTCATAATTTTCCTCATTTCTCTTAATTTTTAGTACTTTTCCACAGTTCTCCATATTTCTCTCTTGATTTTTCTCCTTACTCTCCTTTATTTATCATAATTTTCCCATATTTTTTCTGTATTCCTCCAGATTTCTCTATGATTTTCCTCATTCCTCTCCTAATTTTTCCACATTTTTCATTTCTCTTTATTTTTTTCCTAATTTTCCATTTCTCTCCACATTTTTATTTTTCCTCCTAATTTTTTTCCGCGCTTCGCGTTTCTCACCTTTTTTCCCTATTCCCCCCTTATTTCCCCCATTTATTTTTTTTTTTTTTGGTCCACAAAACGCTGCTCCGAGGCGGGAATGTGAGTGAAAAACCTAAAAAAAAAAAACCCCCTAAAACCCCGAATTTTTCCCCATAAATTACGTGAGAAGTGGGGGGAAACGCGAGGGGAGAGGGAACCCTCGGGCGGCGCCGCTGATCCCGTGGAAAACAGCGGGAATTTCTCTTTTTCTCTCTCTCTTTCTGCGTTCTCGTTACCAAAAATAACCATTTCCGGGCGCGGCCAGGCCCCGCGGGAGGCGGAACCCGAGGAAAAGTGGGAATTGCACCCCGAAATATCCCAAGATCAATCAACTGTTGCATAGTAGGAGGCGGGCCGGGGGGGTTGGGGATCCTCGGGGATCCTCGGGGATCCAGGACCGTCAGGGATCCTGGGGAACCCTCAGGGATCCTGGGGGATCCAGGACCATCAGGGATCCAGGATCCTCAGGGATCTGGGATGGACCATTGGGGATCCTGGGGGATCCAGGACCATTGGGGATCCTGGGTCCTTGGAGATCTTGGGGGATCCAGGATCACCGGGGACCTTCAGGGACCACCGGGGATCCTGGGGGATCCTTGGGGACCCTTGGGGATCTGGGACCATCAGGGACCATCGGGGATCCTTGGGGACCCTGCACTGTTGGGGACGGTCGGGGACCCGGGATCCTGGAGGGTCCTGGGGGATCCTGAGGGATCCGGGACCGCTGGGGATCCCGAGGGCCCTCGGGGATCCCCGGGGGATCTGGGACTGTCGGGAATCCGGGATCCTCAAGGATCCGGGGGGGACCCTCGGGGATCCCTGGGGGGGGGGATCTGGCACCATTGGGGACCGTCAGGAAATCCGGGATCCTGGGGGCTCCTGGGGGATCCTGGGGGGTCCTGGGGGGTCCTGGGGGATCCCGGGGGATCCGGGGGGTCCGGGGGGTCCCCGCTCAGAGGTCGCTCTCGCCGTAGAGCGCCGTGGAGAAGGATTTGTAGTCCAGGGCGCCGGGGACGCCGTCGGGGCCGGCGTAGGGCGCCATGCGCGCGATGCAGTACTCGGCCTGCGCCGCCGGCAGCTCCCGGCGCAGCTCCGCCGCCGTGATGTAGTTCTGGGCACAGACAGAGCAGGGGAGAAACGCGGGGAGATAAACGGGGGGGATAAACGGGGGGAAATAAATGGGGGGAAATAAATGGGGGGGAATGGAGGGGAAATGGGGAAAATGGGGGGGAAAATGGGGGGAAAAATGGAAGGGGAAATGGAGGGGAATGGGGGGGAATGGGGGAAAAAATGGAAGGGGAAATGGGGGGAAAGGGGGGGAAATGGGGGGGAAATGAGGGGAAAATGGGGGGGAAATGGAGGGGGAAAGGGGGGGAAATGGGGGGAAATGAGGGGAAAATGGGGGGGAAATGGGGGGAAAACGGGGGAAAATGGGAGAAATTGGGAGGAAATGGGGGAAAGGGGAAAAGGGGGGGAAAGGGGGGAAAAATGGGGGGAAATGGGGGGAAAGGGGGGAAAATGGGGAAACGGGAGGAAAATGGGGGGAATGGGGGGAAAACGGGGGGAAAATGGTGGAAAATGAAGGGAAAGGGGGGGAAATGGGGAAAAACGGAGGGAAAATGGGGAAAAACAGGGGGAAAACGGGGGAAATGGGGAAAAAAACGTGCAAATGGGAAAAATGGGGGGAAATGGAGGGAAAGGGGGGGAAACAGAGGAAAATGAGGGTAAACAGGAGAAAAATGGGGGTAAAATGGGAGAAAAATGGGGGTAAAATGGGTAGAAAATGGGGTAAAATGGGGTAAAACGGGGGGAAAGTAGAGGAAATGGGGGCAAATGGGGGAAAGACAGGGAAAGTGGAGGAAAAACGGGGGAAAACGGGGAAACCCGTGGGTTAACAGAGCGCCAGCGGTCGCACCAGGGGACTGATGAGCTTTGCAGCAGCGGTGCCCAGGCCCCAGCCGCAATCCCCAGGGTCGCCCAAGGGTTCCGCTGTCCCCGCCCAGCCCCGGTGCCCACCTTGTCCCCGGCCAGCACGCGGAAGCTGTTGATGACCTGCTCGGCCGTGTCCGTGTCCGTGGTCTCCCGGGACATGAAGTCGATGAAGGCCTGGAAGGTGACGCTGCCGCTGCCGTTGGGATCCACCACGGCCATGATGCGCTGGAATTCCGCGTCGCCCTGCGGGGACAGGCGGCGTCGGGGGCTCTGCTGCCTGCCCCGGGCTGCTCCAGAACCTTCCGGAGCCCCCGGAATGCTGGAGATGCTCCACGGCTCCGGGGGGGACCCACAGCGACTTCCTCATCCCGCCACGGGGATGGGGCGGGAAAGGGAGGGAAAGAGGAGGGACAAAAGGGGGGAAAATGGAGGGGAAAAGGAGGGAAAAAAGGTGGAAAAAAGATGGAAAAAAGGATGGAAAAAGGATGGGAAAATGGAGGGAAAAAGGATGGAAAAAAGGATGGAAAAAAGGATGGAAAAAAGGATGGAAAAAGGATGGGAAAATGGAGGGGAAAAGGATGGAAAAGGGAGGAAAAAAGGATGGAAAAAGGAGGAAAAAAGGAGGGAAAAAAAGGATGGAAAAAAGGATGGAAAAAAGGAGGAAATCAAAGGTGAAAAGGCAGGAAAAGGAGGAGGTTACCAGGCCAGATCCTGCAGAGCCCAGCAGGGCGCGGAAATCGTTGGAGTCCGTGCGGCGCTTGGGCTGCCGGGAGGAGGAGGAGGAGGAGGAAGAGGAGAGGGAAAGGGAAAGGGAGGAGGAAGAGGGAGAGAAAAGCAGAGAATCCGTTAGAGGAGAAAACCGGCCCAGGAAAGGATGGAAGGAAAGGGAGGAAGGAATCCCGGAAGGAATTTTGGAAGGAATTTTGGAATTTAGGAAGGAATTTAGGAAGGAATTTAGGAAGGAATTGAAGGAAGGAATTGAAGGAAGGATGAGGATGAGGATGAGGAGGAAGCAGGCAGTACCTGCCGGTCGTTCTCCACGTCGTAGCCCAGGCTGATCAAACAGGCCTTGAACTCCTCAGGACCCAGGGCACCGCCGTGGTCCTGGGCAAACACAGAAATGGGGGAAAATGAGGGAAACCAGGAGCAGCTCAACCCAGCTCCATCCCAGGCTCCATCCCAGCTCCATCCCTGCTCCATCCTGGGCTCCATCCCTGCTCCATCCCTGCTCCATCCCAGCTCTATCCCAGCTCCATCCCAGCTCCATCCCTGCTCCATCCCAGCTCCATCCCAGCTCCATCCTGGGCTCCATCCCTGCTCCATCCCAGCTCCATCCCAGCTCCATCCTGGGCTCCATCCCTGCTCCATCCCAGCTCCATCCCAGCTCCATCCCTGCTCCATCCTGGGCTCCATCCTGGGCTCCATCCTGGGCTCCATCCCTGCTCCATCCTGGGCTCCATCCCAGCTCCATCCCAGCTCCATCCCTGCTCCATCCCTGCTCCATCCCCAGCTCCATCCTGGGCTCCATCCCAGCTCCATCCCTGCTCCATCGCAGCTCCATCCCAGGCTCCATCCCTGCTCCATCCTGGGCTGCATCCTGGGCTCCATCCCTGCTCCATCCCTGCTCCATCCCAGCTCTATCCCAGCTCCATCCCAGCTCCATCCCTGCTCCATCCCAGCTCTATCCCAGCTCCATCCCAGCTCCATCCCTGCTCCATCCCAGCTCCATCCCCAGCTCCATCCTGGGCTCCATCCCTGCTCCATCCCAGCTCCATCCCTGCTCCATCCTGGGCTCCATCCCAGCTCCATTCCAGCTCCATCCCAGCTCTATCCCAGCTCCATCCCAGCTCCATCCCTGCTCCATCCTGGGCTCCATCCCTGCTCCATCCCAGCTCCATCCCAGCTCCATCCCTGCTCCATCCCTGCTCCATCCTGGGCTCCATCCTGGGCTCCATCCCTGCTCCATCCTGGGCTCCATCCCAGCTCCATCCCAGCTCCATCCCTGCTCCATCCCTGCTCCATCCCCAGCTCCATCCTGGGCTCCATCCCAGCTCCATCCCTGCTCCATCGCAGCTCCATCCCAGGCTCCATCCCTGCTCCATCCTGGGCTGCATCCTGGGCTCCATCCCTGCTCCATCCCTGCTCCATCCCAGCTCCATTCCAGCTCCATCCCAGCTCCATCCCAGCTCCATCCCAGCTCAATCCTGGGCTGCATCCTGGGCTCCATCCCTGCTCCATCCCTGCTCCATCCCTGCTCCATCCCGGGCTCCATCCTGGGCTCCATCCCCAGCTCCATCCCCAGCTCCATCCCTGCTCCATCCTGGGCTCCATCCCAGCTCCATCCTGGGCTCCATCCCGGGCTCCATCCCGGGCTGCATCCTGGGCTCCATCCCTGCTCCATCCCTGCTCCATCCCAGCTCCATCCCTGCTCCATCCCAGCTCCATCCCAGCTCCATCCCAGCTCCATCCCAGCCCCCCAGGATCCCCCAGGATCCCCCGGGATCCCCGACCTTGTCGAAGTGGTTGAAGGAGGCGCGGAACTCCTGCATCTGCTCCTGGCTGATGCCCTTGGCGTCGCGGGTCAGGATCTGGTTCTCCACCTCGTTGATGGTTCGGGCGATCGTGGTCAGCAGCTGCTCCCAGCCCACGCGCAGGTGCTGCAGCCCGGGGGAAAAGGAGCACCCTGAGCACCTGAGCCCCCCGAGCACCCTGAGCACCCTGGCAGGGATCCAGGGCCCGTGGTGTGGTCCTGATCCCCCTGAATGACCCCAGTTCTGTGAGAGCCCAGCTGGAACCCCAGCTCTGGAGCACCAGGGCCTGCTGCCCACCCTGAGACCCCCAAATCCCTGTGGGACCCCCAAATCCCTGTGGGACCCCCAAATCCCCTCCCTAGGACCCCCAAATCCCTGTGGGACCCCCAAATCCCTGTGGGACCCCCAAATCCCCTCCCTGAGACCCCCAAATCCCTGTGGGACCCCCACATCCCCTCCCTGGGACCCCAAATCCCCTCCCTGGGACTCCTCCTTCCCTGGGATCCCCAAATCCCTGTGGGACCTGTCCCTCCCTCCCTCCCCAGTCCCAGCCCCTTGGGACAACCTCAAATCTCCTTGGGTTGACGCCAAATCCCCTTGGGACGACCCCAAATCCCCTCAGGGTGACCCCAAATGCCCTTGGGATGACCCCAAACCTCCTCAGTGACCCCAAACCCTGAGGGACAATCTCAAATTCCCTCAGAGTGACCCCAAATCCCCTTTGGTGACCCCCAAACCCCTTTGGTGACCCCCAAACCCCCTGGGTGACCCCAAGGGCAGGCCCCACCTCCATGGTGTAGTTGGAGTGCTGGTTGTCGAAGATGAGCGCCTCCTGCACCAGCTGGTGCTGCTGCTCCAGCAGCTCCAGGTTGGGCTTGTACTCCACGATGTTCTGCTCGTACTCCTTCAGGTGGCTCAGCTGGTCCTCCAGGGTGCCGTTCATCTCGATGGAGATGCGCCCGATCTCCTGGGGACGCGGCCACGGCGGCGTTTGACCCGGGGCTGATCAACCCCAACGAGCCCGGCCCCACCGGATCCCACCAGGGCAATTCCAGGGCTGATCAATCCCAATGATCCCAGATCCCACCAGGGCAATTCCAGAGCTGATCCCAATGATCCCAGATCCCACCAGGGCAATTCCAGAGCTGATCCCAATGATCCCAGATCCCACCAGGGCAATTCCAGGGCTGATCAACCCCAACGAGCCCGGCCCTCCCCAGAGCGATTCCAGAGCTGATCCCAATGATCCCAGCCCCACCAGGGCAATTCCAGAGCTGATCCCAGTGATCCCAGATCCCACCAGGGCAATTCCAGGGCTGATCAACCCCAATGATCCCGGCCCTCCCGGCACCTCCCACCGGATCATCCTGGGGTGATCCCAGAGCTGATTCCACCAGCCCCACCATCCCCACCATGTCCACCATCTCCACCTCCACCATCTCCACCATCCGTCCATCTCCACCTTCTCCATCTCCATCATCTGCACCATCCCCACCACCTCCACCTTCTCCACCTCCACCAGGCCACCTTCTTCACCATGCCACTGTCTCCACCATCTCCACCCTATCCATGTCCACCATGTCCACCCTCCCCACCCCACCATGTCCACCATGTCCATCATCTCCACCATCCCCACCCCACCATGTCCACCCTCCCCATCCCCACCATGTCCACCATCGCCCCCAGTGCCCCCAGTGCTCCCAGCGTTCCCGACCTCCATCTTGGTCTGGATCCAGGGCCCCACGCGGTTGGCCTGGTTCCCAAACTGCCTCCTCAGGTGCTCGTTGGAGTTCTGCCGGTTCTGCTCCTCCTGCAGCGCCTGGTCCCGCTTGGGCACCAACTGCTGCACCTGGGAACGCGGCAAAACGGGGGGAAAATGGGAAAAGGGTGGGAAACCCTGATGGGAAACTGGGAAAAACGGGAAAAGAGTGGGAAATGCTGATGGGAAACTGGGAAATTGGGGGAAAATGGGAAAAGGGTGGGAAACCCTGATGGGAAAGAGGAATAATTGCAGGGAAAGGGGGAAAACTGCAGGAAAATGGGAAAAACTGCAGAACAAGGGGACAAAACAGCAAGAAAGGTGGGGAAAAGGGTGGGAAAGGTGGGAAAAAGGGTGGGAAAGGTGGGAGAAAACAGAGAAGTGGGAAAAAGGGTGGGAAAGGTGGGAGAAAACAGAGAAGTGGGAAAAAGGGTGGGAAAGGTGGGAAAAGGATGGGAAAGGTGGGAAAAGGGTGGGAAAGGTGGGAAAAGGATGGGAAAGGTGGGGAAAAGGAGGGAAAGGTGGGAAAAGGGCGGCCAAAGGTGGGCAAAGGGCGGCCAAGGGCGGCCAAGGGCGGGCAAAGGGCGGCCAAGGGAGGGCAAGGGGCAGGAAAGGGGCAGGCAAAGGGTGGCCAAAGGAGGGCAAAGGGCGGCCAAGGGCGGCCAAGGGCAGGCAAAGGGCGGCCAAGGGCAGGAAAGGGGCAGGAAAGGGGTAGGAAAGGGGCAGGAAAGGGGCAGGAAAGGGGCGGCCAAAGGGCAGGCAAAGGGCGGCCAAGGGCGGCCAAGGGAGGGCAAAGGGCGGCCAAAGGTGGCCAAGGGCGGCCAAGGGCGGGCAAGGGAGGGCAAAGGGTGGCCAAGGGCGGCCAAGGGCAGGCAAAGGGCGGCCAAAGGTGGGCAAGGGCGCGCGGCTGCCCCGTACCCGCTCCCACTTGGAGTTGATGACCTGGGCCGTGACGGACGTGTAGGGGTTGCTCCCCGGCAGCTGCAGCCCCTGCAGCTCCGCCAGGCGCTGAGCCTCCCCCTGGATGCCCAGGATCGCCTCCCGCTCCCGGTCCGCGTCCCCCAGCGTCGACTTGAACTGCTCGTGAGCCGTGATCAGACCCTGCGGGACACGGGGGGCACAATGAACGACGGCACGGGAGGACCACTGCTCAAACCCTCCACGGAAACATCCACTGAATCAAATCCACTGAATAATTGCACAGAAACATCCACTGAATCATCCACAGAATCAACTCCACTGAATAATTGCACAGAATCATCCACTGAATCAACTCCACGGAATCATCCACTGAATCATCCACTGAATAATTGCACAGAAACATCCACTGAATCAACTCCACAGAATCATCCACTGAATCAACTCCACTGAATCACCCACAGAATCAATTCCACTGAATCATCCACTGAATAATTGCACAGAATCATCCACTGAATCAACTCCACTGAATCAACTCCACTGAATAATCGCACAGAATCAATTCCACTGAATCACCCACAGAATCATCCACAGAAACATCCACTGAATCAACTCCACTGAATAATTGCACAGAATCATCCACTGAATCATCCACAGAATCAACTCCACGGAAATATCCACAGAATCAACTCCACTGAATAATTGCACAGAAACATCCACTGAATCAACTCCACTGAATCATCCACTGAATCATCCACTGAATCATTGCACAGAATCATCCACAGAATCAATTCCACTGAATCAACTCCACTGAATCAACTCCACTGAAACATCCACAGAATCATCCACTGAATAATTGCACAGAATCATCCACTGAATCAACTCCACTGAATCAACTCCACTGAATAATTGCACAGAATCATCCACTGAATCAACTCCACGGAAACATCCACTGAATCAAATCCACTGAATCATCCACAGAATCAACTCCACTGAATCACCCACAGAATCACCCACAGAATCAACTCCACTGAATCAACTCCACTGAATCATCCACAGAAACATCCACAGAATAATTGCACAGAATCATCCACTGAATCAACTCCACTGAATCATCCACAGAAACATCCACAGAATCATCCACAGAATAAATTCCACAGAATCAACTCCACTGAATAATTGCACAGAATTAATTCCACAGAATTGTTCCACTGAATCATCCACAGAATCATCCACAGAATCAATTCCACAGAATTGTTCCACAGAATCATCCACAGAATCGTTTCACAGAATTCACTCCACTGAATTGTTCCACAGAATCAATTCCACTGGATAATTGCACAGAATTATTATTCCACAGAGTAATCCCACAGAATAATAATTCCACAGAATTATTCCTCAGAATTATTCCACAGAGTAATCCCACAGAATAGTTCCACAGAATTGTTCTACAGATTTATTCCTCAGATTTATTCCTCAGAATTATTCCACAGATTTATTCCATTGGATTATTCCACAGATTTATTCCTCAGATTTATTCCTCAGAATTATTCCACAGATTTATTCCATTGGATTATTCCACAGATTTATTCCTCAGATTTATTCCTCAGAATTATTCCACAGAATTAATTCCACAGAAAAATTGCACAGAATTAATTCCACAGAATCGTTCCACAGAATTTATTTCACAGAATCGTTCCACAGAATTTATTTCACAGAATAATTCCACAGAATCATCCACAGAATAATTCCATAGAATAATTTCACGGAATTATTCCTCAGAATTATTCCACAGAATAACTGCACGGAATTGTTCCACAGAATTAATTCCACAGAATAATCCCACAGCATTATCCCACGGAATTATCCCACGGAATTATTTCTCAGAATTATTCCACAGAATTGTTCCACAGGATTCCTCGGAATGCCACAAAATAATTCCACAGAATTCCTCAGAATTCTTTCTCAGAATAATTCCACAGAATTCCTCAGAGTTCCTGGGAACTGCTCCCTCCCCCAAACCTCCATCCTCCACCACAAGCTCAGCAAGAAAACACCCCAACGCCACCAGAGAACACCCTGAAAATTACAGATATATAAATATATATGGATTTTAAATGATTTTAGGGAGAGGAGCCCGGGGTCTGGGCCTTCCCACCTGGATCTCCTCGATGGTGTGCACGATGAACATGTCCTGCAGGTCCTCCATGGCGCTCTCCATCCAGTTGTTGAAGGGCGCCGCGCGCTTGGCGTACTCCAGGTGCAGCTCGTCGATGGTCTCCAGCTGCTTCTCCATTTTCTGGGACAGAAACGACAAAATTGGGATCAGGGGTGGGGATCTGGGGTTGGGATCCAGGGGTGCAGCTCGTCGATGGTCTCCAGCTGCTTCTCCATTTTCTGGGGACAGAAACACCAAAATTGGGATCAGGGGTTTGGGATCAGGGGTTGGAATCCAGGGGTTGGGATCTGGGGTTTGGGATCCAGGGGTGCAGCTCGTCGATAGTCTCCAGCTGCTTCTCCATTTTCTGGGGACAGAAACGACAAAATTGGGATCAGGGGTTGGGATCAGGGGTTGGGATCCAGGGGTTGGGATCCAGGTGCAGCTCATTCATGGTCTCCAGCTGCTTCTCCATTTTCTGGGGACAGAAACACCAAAATTGGGATCAGGGGTTGGGATCAGGGGTTGGGATCCAGGGGTTGGGATCCAGGTGCAGCTCGTCGATGGTCTCCAGCTGCTTCTCCATTTTCTGGGGACAGTAACAACAAAATTGGGATCAGGGGTGGGGATCTGGGGTTGGGATCCAGGGGTGCAGCTCGTCGATGGTCTCCAGCTGCTTCTCCATTTTCTGGGGACAGAAACGCCAAAATTGGGATCAGGGGATGGGATCTGAGGTTGGGATCCAGGGGGATCCGGGGGTGGGTTGGGATCTGGGGTTGGGACCCAGGGAGGGGATGCAGGGGTGGAATCCAGGGTTGAGATCCAAGGATGGGATCCAGGGGTTCATTGGGATCCAGGGGTGTTTGGGATCCCAGGGTTGGTCGGGATGGGATCTGGGGTGGGATCTGGGGCCGTTTGGGATCCCTGGACCAACCTCGAGGGCCTCGCGGCGGCTGTGGGTCAGCGAGCCCAGCAGGTCCCACTGGTCACAGATCTTCTGGCACCGCGCGTTGACGCTCGGAGAGTCGTAGTAATCCAGCTCACTGGGGAAAAAATGGGGGAAAATGGGGAAAATGGGGGAAAAACGGGGGAAAAGGGAGGGAAATGGGGAGAAATGGGGGAAAATAGGGGGTAAATGGGGAGAAACAGGAGGGGAAATGGGGAAAGACCAAGGGAAATGGGGAGAAATGGGGAACAATAGGGGGTGGGTTTGGGTTCCCGTACTTGAGCTCGTGGGCAATGACTGGGGTTTGCTTTGGGGTCACCCCAGGACACTTTGGGGGTGATTTTGGGGTCCAGTTTCGGGTGTTGTGGGGGTGTTTTGGGGTCCCATACTTGAGCTCCTGGGCGATGGCCAGGCTTTGTTTTTGGGGACACTTTGGGGGTGATTTTGGGGTCCAGTTTCGGGTGTTGTGGGGGTGTTTTGGGGTCCCATACTTGAGCTCCTGGGCGATGGCTGCGATCTGCTCCACGCGGTCCTGGTGCGCCGCCAGGTCCGACTCGAAGGCCTCGTGCTTGCGGAGCAGCGCCCGCACCTGGGCCAGGGAGGCCGTGCCCGAGTCCCGGTCCCGCAGGGCCACCTCCTTACCTGGGTGTGGGGAGAGCCCTGAGACCCCAAATCCCTCCCTGTGCCACCCCTGAGACCCCAAATCCCTCCCTGTGCCACCCCTGTGCCACCTCCTTACCTGGGTGTGGGGACAGCCCTGAGAGCCCAAATCCCTCCCTGTGCCACACCTGTGCCACCCCCTTACCTGGGTGTGGGGACAGCCCTGAGACCCCAAATCCCTCCCTGTGTCACCCCTGAGACCCCAAATCCCTCCCTGTGTCACCCCTGTGCCACCCCCTTACCTGGGCACAGGTGTGGGGACAGCCCTGAGACCCCAAATCCCTCCCTGTGCCACCCCTGAGACCCCAAATCCCTCCCTGTGCCGCCCCTGAGACCCCAAATCCCTCCCTGTGCCATCCCTGTGCCACCCCCTTACCTGGGCACAGGTGTGGGGACAGCCCTGGGACCCCGTTACCCCCAATTCCATTTCCTGCTCCCCAAATCCATCCCCAGAACCCCCAAATTCTGGTGTCTGAACCCCCAAATCCATCCCTTGAACCCCCAAATCCCTCCCCTGAATGCTCAAATCCTGGTGTCTGAACCCCCAAATCCATCCCTTGAACCCCCAAATCCATCCCCTGAATACTCAAATCCTGGTGTCTGAATCCCCGAATTCTGGTGTCTGAACCCCCAAATCCATCCCGTGAACCCCCAAATCCCTCCCCAGCGCCCCCAAGTCCCTCCCCACCCTTCACCTTCCGTCCACCCCTCGTGGATCGAGGCTTTCTGCCGGAATTTCTCGGCCAGGTGATCGAGGCGCTCCAGGCGCCGCAGCTCCGTCAGCAGCCACTCCTCGTGTCCCTTCTCGGCCTGCTCCAGGCGCTGCCAACCCGCCCCGATGTCCTGGGGACCCCAAAAACGTCCAGGTTCACCCCAAAAACCATCAGAGTTACCCCAAAAACCCCTCAGAGTCACCCCAAAAATCCCTGGCACAGGTGAGCCCACTCCTCGTGTCCCTTCTCGGCCTGCTCCAGGCGCTGCCAGCCCGCCCCGATGTCCTGGGGACCCCAAAAACCCCCAGAGTCACCCCAAAAACCATCAGAGTTACCCCAAAACCCATCAGAGTCACCCCAAAAATCCCTGGCACAGGTGACCCCACTCCTCGTGTCCCTTCTCGGCCTGCTCCAGGCGCTGCCAGCCCGCCCCGATGTCCTGGGGACCCCAAAAACGTCCAGGTTCACCCCAAAAACCATCAGAGTTACCCCAAAACCCATCAGAGCCACCCCAAAAACCATCAGAGTTACCCCAAAACCCATCAGAGTCACCCCAAAAATCCCTGGCACAGGTGACCCCACTCCTCGTGTCCATTCTCGGCCTGCTCCAGGCGCTGCCACCCTGCCCCGATGTCCTGGGGACCCCAAAACCCCTCAGAGTTACCCCAAAATCATCAGTTACCCCAAAACCCATCAGAGTCACCCCAAAACCATCAGAGTTACCCCAAAACCCATCAGAGTCACCCCAAAACCCCCAGGCACAGGTGACCCCACTCCTCGTGTCCCTTCTCAGCCTGTCCTGGGACCCAAAAATGCTCAGGTTCACCCCAAAAACCCCTCAGAGTCACCCCAAGGTGGATTTGACCCCCTGAGAATCCCCAAATTTTCCCCCCAGGACCCAAAACCCCCAGACCCACTGAGACCACCCTGCCCTCAGAGAGCTGGGGCAGATTTGGGGCAGTTCAGGGCAGATTTGGGGCCGTTCAGGGTGGATTTGGGGCAGCTCAGAGTGGATTTGGGGCAGCTCAGAGTGGATTTGGGGCCGTTCAGAGTGGATTTGGGGCAGTTCAGGGTGGATTTGGGGCAGCTCAGAGTGGATTTGGGGCCGTTCACAGTGGATTTGGGGCCGTTCAGGGTGGATTTAGGAGCCTAAATCCCCCAGACTCACCGAGACCATCCTGCCCTCGGAGGGCATGAAGGCCAAGGCAGATTTGGGGCCGTTCACAGTGGATTTAGGAGCCCAAATCCCCCAGACTCACCGAGACCATCCTGCCCTCGGAGGGCATGAAGGCCAAGGCAGATTTGGGGCCGTTCAGGGTGGATTTGGGGCAGCTCACAGTGGATTTAGGAGCCCAGAGCCCCCAGACTCACCGAGACCATCCTGCCCTCGGAGGGCATGAAGGCCAAGGCAGATTTGGGGCAGCTCAGAGTGGATTTGGGGCCGTTCACAGTGGATTTAGGAGCCCAAATCCCCCAGACTCACCGAGACCATCCTGCCCTCGGAGGGCATGAAGGCCAAGGCAGATTTGGGGCAGTTCAGGGTGGATTTGGGGCCGTTCAGGGTGGATTTGGGGCAGCTCAGAGTGGATTTGGGGCCGTTCACAGTGGATTTAGGAGCCCAGAGCCCCCAGACTCACCGAGACCATCCTGCCCTCGGAGGGCATGAAGGCCAAGGCAGATTTGGGGCAGTTCAGGGTGGATTTGGGGCCGTTCAGGGTGGATTTGGGGCAGCTCAGAGTGGATTTGGGGCCGTTCACAGTGGATTTAGGAGCCCAGAGCCCCCAGACTCACCGAGACCATCCTGCCCTCGGAGGGCATGAAGGCCAAGGCAGATTTGGGGCCGTTCACAGTGGATTTAGGACCCTAAATCCCCCAGACTCACCGAGACCATCCTGCCCTCGGAGGGCATGAAGGCCAAGGCAGATTTGGGGCCGTTCAGGGTGGATTTGGGGCAGCTCACAGTGGATTTAGGAGCCCAGAGCCCCCAGACTCACCGAGACCATCCTGCCCTCGGAGGGCATGAAGGCGGGCCGGCCGCTGAGGCGCAGTTTGGTCTGCAGGGTGTTGAAGTTGATCTCCAGCTGACATTTCTCCTGCACCTTGGGGGGTTTGTGCACCCGCCGGTACTCGCGGAAATCCTCCAGCTTCTGCTGCATGGCCGGGATGGTCTTCTGGGGGTCCCGGGCCTCCAGCCAGGGGATGGTGCGCTGGATCCAGGCCAGGAGCTGGGAAGGGACAGATTTGGGGTTTGGGATGGGGTTTGGGGTGTGGGATGGGGTTTGGGGTTTGGGATGGTCTTCTGGGGGTCCCGGGCCTCCAGCCAGGGGATGGCGTGCTGGATCCAGGCCAGGAGCTGGGGGAAAAGGGGATTTGGGGTGTGGGATGGGGCTGGATCCACAACAGGAGCTGGGGGGACACAGATTTGGGGTTTGGGATGGGGCTGGATCCATGCCAGGAGCTGGGGGGAAAAGGGGATTTGGGGTGTGGGATGGGGCTGGATCCACACCAGCAGCTGGGGGAGAAGGGATTTGGGGTTTGGGAGGGGGGTCTTTGGGGTGGTTTTGGGGTGTTTTGGGGGTTTTCCCCCCCTTACATCCAAGGCCAGGCACTCACAGTGCTCCATGGGGGGTTTGGGGTGTTTTTTGGGATGTTTTTGGGGTGTTTTGGGGGTGTTTTTGGGGTGTTTTTGAGGTGTTTTTGGGGTATTTTTGGGGTGCTTTTGGGGTGATTTTGGGGATGTTTTTGGGGTGTTTTTGGGGATGTTTTTGGGGTGTTTTTGGGGTGTTTTCGGGGATGTTTTTGAGGTGTTTTTGGAGTGTTTTTGGGGGTGTTTTTGGGGTGGGATTTGGGGTGTTTTGGGGGTGTTTTTGGGGTGTTTTTGAGGTGTTTTTGGGGTGGTGTTTGGGATGTTTTTGAGGTGTTTTTGGGGGTATTTTTTGTGTGTTTTTGGGGTGTTTTTGGGGGTATTTTTTGGGTGTTTTTGGGGGTATTTTTTGGGTGATTTTGGGGTGATTTTGGGGGTGTTTTGGGGATGTTTTTGAGGTGTTTTTGGGGGTATTTTTTGGGTGTTTTTGGGGTGTTTTTGGGGTGGTTTTGGGGTATTTTTGAGGTGGTTTTGGGGTGTTTTTGGGGTTTTCCCCCCTTACATCCGAGGCCAGGCGCTCGTAGTCCTCCATGAGCTGCTCGTTCTCCTGGTTCACGGCCAGAACTTTGCAGATCCGGTTGGCCGCCGTCTCCGCCTGCGGGAATTCCGGAATTCCGGGAATTTCGGGAATGCGGGAGGGGGAATGTGGGAATGGGAATGTGGGAATATGGGAATATGGGAGTGGGAATATGGGAATGGGAATATGGGAATGGGAATATGGGGAAATGGGAATATGGGGAAGTGGGAATATGGGGAAATGGGAGGGGGAATATGGGAATATGGGAATATGGGGAAATGGGAATAAGGGATTGGGAATATAGGATTTGGAATATGGGAATATGAGATTGGAAATATGGGAAAATGGGAATATGGGAATATGGGAATGGGAATATGGGAATATGGGGATATGGAAATTTGGGAATATGAGAATATCGGATTGGGAATATGGGAATATGGGAATATGGGGATATGGGAATATGGGAATGTCAGATTGGGAATGAGAATATGGGAATATGGGATTGGGAATATGGGGATATGGGATTGGGAATTTGGGATTGGGAACATGGGAATGGGAACTTCAAAAAAAGTTTGAAGGAAAGAAAGGGGAAAGAAAGGAGGGAAAAAAGGGGAAAAAAAGGAAAAAAGGGGGAAAAATGGGAAAAAAGGGGAAAATTAGGAAAAATAGGGAAAAAATAGGGAAAAAAGAGGGAAAAGGGAGGGGGGAGGGAAAGAAGGGAGGAAAAAAAGGGGAAAAAATTGGGCGAAAAAAGGGGTGAAAATGGGGAAAAAAGGGGAAGGAAAAAGAAAATAAAAGAAAGGGGAAAGAAAAAGGGAGCCCCAGCCCTCGGTCGGCCTGATCCCGATCCCAATCCCAATCCCAATCCCAATCCCAATCCCAATCCCGATCCCGATCTCGATCCCAATCCCAGTCCCAATCCACCCCAGGAGGAGGAGGAGGAGGAGGAGGAGGAAGAGGCCGGGCTGGAGGTACCTGGGTGGGAGGCAGAGGAGGAATCCAGGAGGAGGAGGAGGAGGAGGACGAAGAGGAGCTGGGAAGGGCCAGGAGGAGGAAAATCCAACGGCCGGGGAGGAAGGAAAGAAAGGAAATAAATGAAGGAAATAAATAAAGGAAATAAATGAGGGAAATAAATAAAGGAAATAAATGAAGAAAATACCTGAAGGAAATAAATAAATAAAGGAAAAGGGGGAAGGGAAAGGAAAGGAACGGAGGAAGGGAATGGAAGAAGGGGAAAAGGAAGGGAACAAAGGAAAAGGAATAAAATGCAAAAAAAAAGAGAATAAAGGGCAAAAGGAAAGGGATAAAGGAAAGGGGAAAGGAAAGGAATAAAGGGGAAAAGGAAATGAAAAAGGAAAGGAAATGGAAGGGAATAAAGGAAGGGAATGAGAAAGGGAACAAAGGAAGGGGAGAAAGGAAAGGGATAAAGGAAAGGAAAAAAGGAAAGGAATAAAGGGCAAAAGGAAGGGAATAAAGGGGAAAACCAAGGGAATAAAGGGGAAAAGGAAAGGGATAAAATAAAGGAAAAAAGGAAAGGAATAAAGGGCAAAAAGAAGGGAAAAGGAAGGGAATAAAGGGCAAAAAAAAGGGAATAAAGGGCAAAAGGAAGGGAAAATCAAGGGGATAAAGGGGAAAACCAAGGGAATAAAGGGGAAAAGCAAGGGAATGAAGGCAGGGGATGAGGAAGGGAAGCCATGCAGAACCCCGAGGAAAAGGCAGCGTGAGCTCAGCAGAGCCCGGCCCCGCTTCCCCTGTGCCCAGGCCAAGCAGAGCAGCAGCCAGGCAGGTCCCAGGTCCCAGATCCCAGCTCCCAGATCCCAGATCCCAGGTCCCAGGGCAGATCCCAGCTCCCAGGGCAGGTCCCAGAGGGTCCCAGAGGGTCCCAGAGGGTCCCAGAGGGTCCCAGCTCCCGGGGCAGGTCCCAGCTCCCAGGGCAGGTCCCAGAGGGTCCCAGAGGGTCCCGGAGGGTCCCAGAGGGTCCCAGAGGGTCCCAGCTCCCAGGGCAGGTCCCAGAAGGTCCCAGAGGGTCCCAGAGGGTCCCAGCTCCCAGGGCAGGTCCCAGAGGGTCCCAGGTCCCAGATCCCAGGTCCCAGAGGGTCCCAGAGGGTCCCAGAGGGTCCCAGAGGGTCCCAGAGGGTCCCAGAGCCCAGGGCAGGTCCCAGAGGGTCCCAGAGGGTCCCAGAGGGTCCCAGCTCCCAGGGCAGGTCCCAGAGGGTCCCAGCGGGTCCCAGGGCGGGGGCGCTGGGGGCCGGGCTCACCTTCTGGGCCCCGGAGAAGGCGTGGTAGAAGCAGGACACGTAGGTCATGATGGCCTTCTCGTCGGGCCGCAGCGTGCCCACGATATCTGCCCGAGAGCACAGACAGCCCCGGCTCCAGCAGCGCCCCCGCCTTCCAGAACATTCCCAGCGCGGGCGGGAGGCGCCGCCCGGCCACGGCTCAGGGGGGCTCCAACTGCCTTGGGGCCCTCCTCAACACCGCCCTGGATTGCCCATGGATTGCCATGGATTGCCATGGATTCCCATGGATTGCCATTGATTCCCATGGATTCCCATTGATTCCCATGGATTGCCCATGGAACCCTGTGGATCTCCATTAATTCCCATGGATTCCCATGGATTGCCATTAATTCCCATGGATCTCCATGGAACCCCCGTGGATCTCCATTCATTTCCCATGGATTTCCCATGGATTTCCATTAATTCCCATGGATTTCCCATGGATTGCCATGGATTCCCACGGATCTCCATGAATTCCCATGGATTGCCATTAATTCCCACGGATTTCCATTAATTCCCACGGATCTCCATTAATTCCCATGCATTTCCATTAATTCCCATGGATCTCCATGGAACCCCGTGGATCTCCATTCATTTCCCATGGATTTCCCATGGATTTCCATTAATTCCCATGGATCTCCATGGAATCCCGTGGATCTCCATTCATTTCCCATGGATTTCCCATGGATTGCCATTAATTCCCACGGATCTCCATTAATTCCCACGGATCTCCATTAATTCCCATGGATTTCCCATGGATTTCCACGGATTTTCATGAATTTCTCATTAATTTCCCATGGATTTCCATTAATTCCCATGGATTTCCATGGAATCCTGTGGATTTCCACTAGTTTCCCATTTCCATTCATTTCCCATGGATTTCCCATGGATTTCTATGGAGTTCCCATTGACTTATCTGGATTTTTACAGAATCCTGTGGATTTCCATTCATTTCCCATGGAATCTTATGAACCTCCCATGGATTTCCACTAATTCCCATAGATTTCCATGGAATCCCGTGGATTTCCATTCATTTCCCACGGATTTCCCACGGATTTCCCATGGATTCCCACGAATTTCCCATGGATTCCTATGAATTTCTCATGGATTTCCCATGGATTTCCATTAATTTCCATGGATTTTTCGTGGATTCCCACGGATTTCCATGGAATCCCATGGATTTCTCATGGATTCCCATGGATTTCTATGGATTTCCCATGGAATCCTGCGGATTTCCGATTGACTTCCGTGGGTTTTTATGGAATCCCACAGATCTCCAAGGATTCCCATGGATTTCCATGGAATCCTGCGGATTTCCACTTATTTCCCATGGATTTCCAAATGGATTTCCCACGGAATCCTGTGGATTTCCCATTGACTTCCGTGGATTTTTATGGAATCCCACAGATTTCCCAGGACTCCCATTAACTTTCCCATGGATTTCCCCATACATTCCCGTGGATTTCCCGTGGATTCCCCGTGGAATTCCCACACCCTCAGGACGCCCAGGCAGGTTTAACCCCTCATGAGCCGGCCGGGGGCGGTCCCGGAGCCCCCCGAGAGCGACAGCAGCTGCAAGGGAAGCGAGCGTGAGAGCCGAGAGAGAGAGAGAGGGAGAGAGGGAGAGAATTCCAGGGGGGAAGGTTCCGGAAGGGGCGGGCCCGGGAGGAAGGTTCCGGAAGCTCCCGGTACCTTCTGGGCCCCGGAGAAGGCGTGGTAGAAGCTGGACACGTAGGTCATGATGGCCTTCTCGTCCGGCCGCGCCGTGTTCACGATGTCTGCGGGGAACCGCGGGGTTAAACCCGGAGCAAACCCAGAGCAAACCGGGAGGAAACCAGGAGCAAAATGGGAACAAAATGGGAGCAAAATGGGAGCAAAATGGGAGCAAAATGGTGAGCAAAATGGGAGCGAACCGGAGCAAACCGGGAGCAAACTGGGAGCAAACCAGGAGCAAAATGGGAACAAAATGGGAGCAAAATGGGAGCAAAATGGGAACAAAATGGGAGCCAAAATGGGAACAAAATGGGAGCAAAA
>NC_071666.1:395913-409137 GCF_012460135.2 Molothrus ater | reverse complement strand
TTTTGGGGCGGAGCCGTCCCAGTTCCGTGTAAATGGAGCTGGGGGTTGGGGCACTGGGCGTTCCCCAGGGATGAAAGGTCCAGGGTCATTCCCAGTGGGGTCAATAATGTGATGGGATCAATGGGGTCATTCCCAGTGGGGTCAATATCCTGATGGATCAGTGGGGTCATTCCCAGTGGGGTCATTCCCAATGGGGTCATTCCCAGTGGGGTCAATGGGATCATTCCCAATGGGATCAGTGGGGTCATTCCCAATGGGATCATTCCCAATGGGATCAGTGGGGTCATTCCCAATGGGGTCATTCCCAATGGGGTCAGTGGGGTCATTCCCAATGGGGTCATTCCCAGTGGGGTCATTCCCAATGGGGTCATTCCCAGTGGGGTCAATGGGATCATTCCCAATGGGATCAGTGGGGTCATTCCCAATGGGGTCATTCCCAATGGGGTCATTCCCAATGGGGTCAGTGGGGTCATTCCCAATGGGGTCATTCCCAATGGGGTCATTCCCAATGGGGTCATTCCCAATGGGGTCAGTGGGGTCATTCCCAATGGGGTCATTCCCAATGGGGTCATTCCCAATGGGGTCAGTGGGGTCATTCCCAATGGGGTCATTCCCAATGGGGTCATTCCCAATGGGGTCATTCCCAATGGGGTCAGTGGGGTCATTCCCAGTGGGGTCATTCCCAGTGGGGTCATTCCCAGTGGGGTCATTCCCAATGGGGTCAATAACCTGGAGTCATTTCTGATGGGATCAATAGCCCAGGGTCATTCCCAGTGGGATGAGGAATCCTGAGGGCCCCAATTCCCCATTTTCTCCCCAAACCCCGGGGGTCCCCCCAAACCCTGGAGTTCCCCACTGACCCCGGGGGTGCCCCCAAACCCTGGAGGTCCCCACTGACCCCGGGGGTGCCCCCAAAACCCGGGGTCCCCCAGACTGACCCCAGCCCTGCCCCGCAGACGTTCACGGCCTGGTGCAACTCCCACCTGCGCAAGGCGGGCACGCAGATCGAGAACATCGACGAGGATTTCCGGGACGGGCTCAAGCTGATGCTGCTGCTCGAGGTCATCTCAGGTCAGGCCTGAGCACGGAACCCCAGACTGGGCCCCAAAAAACCCCCAAACTCAGCCCAAAATCCTCCAAACTCAGCCCAAAATTCTCAAACTGGGACCAAAATCCTCCAAACTCAGCCCAAAATCCTCCAACTGGGACCAAAATCCTCCAAACTCAGCCCAAAATCCTCAAACTGGGACTAAAATCCTCCAAACTCAGCCCAAAAACAGCCTAGGTAGGCCCAGAATCCCTAAACAGGGCCAAAAGACCCAAAACTGGCCCCAAAATCCTCAAACTGGGCCCAAAATCCTTAAACTGGGCCCAACCCTCCCCCAGCTTGGCCCAAAGCACTGAAACCTCCCCAAACACCTTTAGACTTGACCCAAACCCTTTAACCCTGACCCAAACCCCTCAGTCCTGACCCAAACCCTTTAACCCTGACCCAAACCCTTTAACCCTGACCCAAACCCTTCAATCCTGACCCAAACCCTTTAACCCTGACCCAAACCCTTCAATCCTGACCCAAACCCTTTAACCCTGACCCAAACCCTTGACCCAAACCCTTCAATACTGACCCAAACCCTTTAACCCTGACCCAAACCCTTCAGTCCTGACCCAATCCCTTTAACCCTGACCCAAACCCTTTAACCCTGATCCAAACCCTTTAACCCTGACCCAAACCCTTCAATCCTGACCCAAACCCTTTAACCCTGACCCAAACCCTTTAACCCTGACCCAAACCCTTCAGTCTTGACCCAAACCCTTCAATCCTGACCCAAACCCTTCAATCCTGACCCAAACCCCTCAGTCCTGACCCAAACCCTTCAATCCTGACCCAAACCCCTCAGTCCTGACCCAAACCCTTTAACCCTGACCCAAACCCTTCAATCCTGACCCAAACCCTTTAACCCTGACCCAAACCCTTTAACCCTGACCCAAACCCCTCAGTCCTGACCCAAACCCTTTAACCCTGACCCAAACCCTTTAACCCTGACCCAAACCCTTTAACCCTGACCCAAACCCCTCAGTCCTGACCCAAACCCTTTAACCCTGACCCAAACCCTTCAATCCTGACCCAATCCCTTTAACCCAAACCCACACCCCTCAGTCCTGACCCAATCCCTTTAACCCTGACCCAAACCCCTCAGTCCTGACCCAAACCCTTTAACCCTGACCCAAACCCTTTAACCCTGACCCAAACCCTTTAACCCTGACCCAAACCCTTCAGTCCTGACCCAAACCCTTTAACCCTGACCCAAACCCTTCAATCCTGACCCAATCCCTTTAACCCAAACCCACACCCCTCAGTCCTGACCCAATCCCTTTAACCCTGACCCAAACCCTTTAACCCTGACCCAAACCCTTTAACCCTGACCCAAACCCTTTAATCCTGACCCAAACCCTTTAACCCTGACCCAAACCCTTTAACCCTGACCCAAACCCTTCAATCCTGACCCAAACCCTTTAACCCTGACCCAAACCCTTTAACCCTGACCCAATCCCTTTAACCCTGACCCAAACCCTTTAACCCTGACCCAAACCCTTTAACCCTGACCCACACCCCTCAGTGCTGCCCCGTTCCCGTTTCAGGGGAGCGGCTCCCGAAGCCCGAGCGGGGCAAGATGAGGGTGCACAAGATCAACAACGTCAACAAGGCCCTGGACTTCATCGCCAGCAAAGGCGTCAAGCTCGTCTCCATCGGCGCCGAGGGTGAGGCCCCGCCCCGGGGATCCGCTGGGATCCAACACCCCAGGGCCCCTTTTGGGCCAAAATCGGGGTTTTGAGGGGTTTTAACCTTTACCGAAAGCCTTGAACCCTGATTTAAACCCTTTAGACCTGACTTAAACCCTTTAGACCTGACTTAAACCCTTTAACCTTTATCCAAACTCTTTAACCCTGATCCAAATCCTTTAGCTCTGACCTAAGCCCTTTAACCCTGACCTAAAACCTTTAACACTGACTTTTACCCTTTACCCAAACCCTTTAACCCTGACCCAAAACCCTTTAAACTTGACCCAAAACCCTTTAAACTTGACCCAAAACCCTTTAACCCTGACCCAAACCCTTTAAACTCGACCCAAACCCTTTAAACTTGCCCCAAACCCGAGTGGTGCCACCGCCTTCCTACTGAGTCACAGGGTGCCTGAGAATTCTGGGAATTCTGGGAATTCGGGGAATTCTGGGAATTCCGGGATTCCAAACTCAAAGGCAGCGGGTGCAGCTCGTGGAGGTCAGGCTGTTCTGTGGGTTTTGATGGAATTATCCCTGCGGGGTTGGGATCGTTCCCTGTGGGATTGGGACCATTCCTGTGGCATCTCCGGGACTGTTCCCTGCAGGATTGGGTTCATTCCCTGTAGGATCAGGACTGTTCCCTGTGCGATCTCTGGTGTCATTCCCTGCGGGATCCAGGATCATTCCCTGTAGGATCAGGACTGTTCCCTGCAGGATCTGGGATCATTCCCTGTGGGATTGGGACCGTTCCTGTGGCATCTCCGGGACTGTTCCCTGCGGGATCTGGGGTCATTCCCTGTGGGATTGGGACCATTCCCTGTGGGATCATTCCCTGCAGGACTGGGACTGTTCCCTGTGGGATCTGGGGTCATTCCCTGCAGTATTGGGACTGTTTCCTGCAGGATTTCTGGGACCATTCCCTGTGGGATCAGGACCATTCCCTGTGGGATCAGGGTCATTCCCTGTGGGATTGGGATCATTCCCTGTGGGATCGGGATCGTTCCCTGTGGGATCAGGACCGTTCCCTGTGGGATTGGGATAATTCCCTGTGGGATCAGGACCGTTCCCTGTGGGATCAGGGTCATTCCCTGTGGGATTGGGATCACTCCTGTGGGATCAGGACCGTTCCCTGTGGGATCAGGACCGTTTCCCAGGATCCCTCCGGGGCCGGGCGGGCCGTGCTGGCAGCGGCTCCGGCCGGGCCGGTTTGTTGGGATTGAGCCGGGAAAGCTCCGCGTGCCCGGAGCCGAGCGAGTCCCGACCGGCCCCGAGCCCGGAGACGCCCGGCGCCCGCCCCCAGCCCAGGAATTCCCAAAAAACAACGGCCGGGGCTGCTGGGGGCAGCCCTGGGAACGTGGGGCCGGGATGAGGAGCCCGGAATCCCTGCCCTGCCCTGCCCTGTGGGATTCCTTTCCCCCTCTGTGGATTCCGAGGTCTTTCCCGACCCAAACAGTTCCATAATCCCAGGATTCCGTGGTTCTGTAACGAATTCCAGTCCTGCAATCCCACGAATCCTGCATCCCCTAATCCTGGCGTTCCATGATTTTTGGGTCCCGTAATTCCGGAGTTCTGTGTCCTGAGACTCCATAAATCCGGGATCCCACCATTCCCAGGTCCCACGATCCCATTACTGCAGGACTCCCTGATGTGGGATCCGTTCATCTGGGGAACCCACGAGGTTTTGACTCCTCCATTGTGGAGCCCCCCAATTCCAGGGTCCCCCAACCCCATAATTCCCTCTGGGAATTCCCACCTGGATTCCATTCCCTGGGAATTCCCACCTGGAGTCCATTCCCTGCGTTTTCCCCCTGGGAATTCCCACCTGGAGTCCATTCCTTGTGTTTTCCCTCTGGAATTCCCACCTGGAGTCCATTCCCTGCGTTTTCCCCGCAGAGATCGTGGACGGGAACGCCAAGATGACGCTGGGCATGATCTGGACGATCATCCTGCGCTTCGCCATCCAGGACATCTCCGTGGAAGGTAACGGGACACGGGATCTGCCCCTGGGATCGTGGGATCCACCCTGGGATCTGCTCCTGGGATCGTGGGATCCACCCCTGGGATCTGCCCCTGGGATCTGCCCCTGGGATCTGCCCCTGGGATCTGCCCCCGGGATCGTGGGATCCACCCGCGGGATCCACCCCTGGGATCTGGCCCCGGGATCGTGGGATCCACCCCAATCTCTGCTCCTGCTCCCGCAGAGACCTCGGCCAAGGAGGGGCTCCTGCTCTGGTGCCAGCGGAAAACGGCGCCGTACAAGAACGTCAACGTCCAGAACTTCCACATCAGGTCCTTCCTCCTCCTCCTCCTCCTCCTCCTCTTCCTCTTCCTCTTTCTCATTCCCCAGGGCGGGCTGGGCTCAGGCAGGGTCAGTATTCCTGAATTCCCCAAAGGTTCCTGGGATCTGATCCCCGTTTTCCCCGCACATTCCCATGACCTGATCCCCATTTCCCCGCACATTCCCGTGATCTGATCCCCATTTTCCCCATTACCTGATCCCCATTTTCCCCATGACCTGATCCCCGTTTCCCCTGCACATTCCCATGACCTGATCCCCATTTTCCCCATGACCTGATCCCCGTTTCCCCGCACATTCCCGGGATCTGATCCCCGTTTCCCCTGCACATTCCCATGACCTGATCCCCATTTTCCCCATGACCTGATCCCCGTTTCCCCGCACATTCCCGGGATCTGATCCCCGTTTTTTTCCCCCAGCTGGAAGGACGGGCTGGCCTTCAACGCCCTCATCCACCGGCACCGCCCGGAGCTGATCGAGTACGACAAACTGCGCAAGGTAAAGCGCGGCCCCTGCCCTGGCGAGCGCGGGCGTTTGGGGATCCCCACCCACGCAGCCCCTCCTCCCCCAGGATGACCCCGTCACCAACCTCAACAACGCCTTCGAGGTGGCTGAGAAGTACCTGGACATCCCCAAGATGCTGGACGCCGAGGGTGAGTGGGGGATCCCGGGATCTCTTCCCGGCCCTGGGGGGGGATTTCCTCACAGGATCCCTGGTTTGACCTGGGTTTCTCCTGTTTCACGCCAATTCCCAGCTGTGCAGGTGGATTTGTCCAGGATTTGGGATGCTCAGGGCTCCGTGGTTCTTTGATTTTATCATCCTGTACTTCCGGGGCTGCGGAACTCTCAGGTCTCCAAAGCTGCACGATCCCAAAATTCCAGGATCCCAAAAACCTGGCATTCCCTTCTTCTAGGATCCCATCATTTTCAGGTTTCATTATTCCAGGTCTCCAAAATTCCAGGATCCCCCAAATCTGGCGTTCCCTTCTGCAAGGATCCCATAACTCTCGGATTTTGTTATTCCATTACTTCAGGACCCCACAATTCCAGGACCCCACAATTCCAGGATCCCACAAACCTGCCATTCCTTTCTTCTAGGATCCCATAACTCTCAGGTTTTATTATTCCAGGACCCCACAATTCCAGGATCCCACACACCTGGCGTTCTCTTTTTCTAGGATCCCATAACTTTCGGATTTTGTTATTCCATTACTTCAGGACCCCACGATTCCAGGATCCCCCAAACCTGGCGTTCTCTTTTTCTAGGATCCCATAACTCTCGGATTTCGTTATTCCAGGACCCCACAACTCCAGGATCCCAAAATTCCTTGATCCCACAATTCCCGCACCCCACAACTCTTTGATCCCACAATTCCAGCACCCCACAACTCTTGGAGCCCTCAGTTCCAGGACCCCACAACTCCTTGATCCCACAATCCCACAATCCCACAACTCTCTGACCCCACAATTCCAGGACCCCCACTGGAACCACCCAACCCAACCCCAGATTTCCCCCATCCCGCCCCAATCCCATCCAGGTGGATCCCCCAGGATCTGGGGCCTTTGGAGCAGAATTCCAACCGGGAAAGGCTCCCAGTTTGCTCCCAGTTTGCTCCCGGTTTGCTCCCAGTCGTTCCCGGTTTGCTCCCGGTTTGCTCCTGGTTTGCTCCCAGTCGTTCCCAATTTGCTCCCGGTTGGCTCCCGGTTTGCTCCGGGTTCGCTCCCATTTTGCTCCCATTTTGTTCCCATTTTGCTCCCATTTTGTTCCCATTTTGTTCCCATTTTGCTCCCATTTTGCTCCCATTTTGCTCCCGGTTTGCTCCCGGTTTGCTCCGGGTTTGCTCCCAGTTTGCTCCCATTTTGTTCCCATTTTGCTCCCATTTTGCTCCCATTTTGCTCCCATTTTGTTCCCATTTTGCTCCCATTTTGCTCCTGGTTTCCTCCCGGTTTGCTCCGGGTTTGCTCCGGGTTTAACCCCGCGGTTCCCCGCAGACATCGTGAACACGGCGCGGCCGGACGAGAAGGCCATCATGACCTACGTGTCCAGCTTCTACCACGCCTTCTCCGGGGCCCAGAAGGTACCGGGAGCTTCCGGAACCTTCCTCCCGGGCCCGCCCCTTCCGGAACCTTCCCCCCTGGAATTCTCTCCCTCTCTCCCTCTCTCTCTCTCCGCTCTCACGCTCGCTTCCCTTGCAGCCGCGGCCGCTGTCGCTCTCGGGGGGCTCCGGGACCGCCCCCGGCCGGCTCATGAGGGGTTAAACCTGCCTGGGCGTCCTGAGGGTGTGGGAATTCCACGGGAATTCCACGGGGAATCCACGGGAATGTATGGGGAAATCCATGGGAAGTTAATGGGAGTCCTGGGAAATCTGTGGGATTCCATAAAAATCCACGGAAGTCAATGGGAAGTCCACAGGATTCCGTGGGAAATCCATTTGGAAATCCATGGGAAATTAGTGGAAATCCGCAGGATTCCATGGAAATCCATGGGAATCCTTGGAGATCTGTGGGATTCCATAAAAACCCACGGAAGTCAATCAGAAATTCGCAGGATTCCATGGGAAATCCATAGAAATCCATGGGAATCCATGAGAAATTAATGGGAATCCTTGGAAATCTGGGATTCCATAAAAATCCATGGAAGTCAATGGGAAATCCATGGAAATCTATGGAAATCCATGGGAATTTTGGGGAAATCCAAAGGATTCCATGGGAAATTCATGGGGAAATCCATGAGAAATGAATGGAGATCCACGGGATTCCATGGAGATCCGTGGGAATTATTAATGGAAATCCATGGGAAATTAATGAGAAATTCATGAAAATCCATGGAAATCCATGGGAAATCCATGGGAATTCATGGGAAATCCATGGGAATTAATGGAAATCCATGGGAATTAATGGCAATCCATGGGAAATCCATGAGAAATGAATGGAGATCCACGGGATTCCATGGAGATCCGTGGGAATTAATGGAAATCCACGGGAATTAATGGAAATCCATGGGAATTAATGGAAATCCATGGGAAATCCATGGGAATTAATGGAAATCCATGGGAATTAATGGAAATCCATGGAAATCCATGGGAAATGAATGGAGATCCACGGGATTCCATGGAGATCCGTGGGAATTAATGGAAATCCACGGGAATTAATGGAAATCCATGGGAAATCCATGGCAATCCATGGGAATTAATGGAGATCCATGGGAATTAATGGAGATCCATGAGAATTAATGGAGATCTGTGGGAATCCATGGAAATCCATGGGAAATCCATGGGAATTAATGGAGATCCATGGGAATTAATGGAGATCCATGGGAATTAATGGCAATCCATGGGAATCCATGGGAAATGAATGGAGATCCACGGGGTTCCATGGAGATCCATGGGAATTAATGGAGATCCGTGGGAATTAATGGAGATCCATGGGAATTAATGGAAATCCGTGGGAATTAATGGCAATCCATGGGAATCAATGGCAATCCATGGGAATCCATGGGAATCAATGGCAATCCATGGGAATCCATGGGAATTAATGGCAATCCATGGGAATCCATGGGAATTAATGGAGATCCATGGGAATCAATGGCAATCCATGGGAATCCATGGGAAATGAATGGAGATCCACGGGGTTCCATGGAGATCCACGGGGTTCCATGGAAATCCATGGGAATTAATGGAAATCCATGGGAATTAATGGCAATCCATGGGAATCCATGGGAATCCATGGGCAATCCATGGCAATCCATGGCAATCCATGGGAATCCATGGGCAATCCAGGGAGGTGTTGAGGAGGGCCCCAAGGCAGTTGGAGCCCCCCTGAGCCGTGGCCGGGTGGCGCCTCCCGCCCGCGCTGGGAATGTTCTGGAAGGCGGGGGCGCTGCTGGAGCCGGGGCTGTCTGTGCTCTCGGGCAGATATCGTGGGCACGCTGCGGCCCGACGAGAAGGCCATCATGACCTACGTGTCCTGCTTCTACCACGCCTTCTCCGGGGCCCAGAAGGTGAGCCCGGCCCCAGCGCCCCCGCCCTGGGACCCTCTGGGACCCTCTGGGACCCTCTGGGACCCGCTGGGACCCTCTGGGACCTGCCCTGGGAGCTGGGACCCTCTGGGACCCTCTGGGACCCTCTGGGACCCGCTGGGACCCTCTGGGACCTGCCCTGGGAGCTGGGACCCTCTGGGACCCTCTGGGACCCTCTGGGACCCTCTGGGACCTGCCCTGGGAGCTGGGACCCTCTGGGACCCTCTGGGACCCTCTGGGACCCTCTGGGACCTGCCCTGGGAGCTGGGACCCTCTGGGACCCTCTGGGACCCTCTGGGACCTGCCCTGGGAGCTGGGACCCTCTGGGACCCGCTGGGACCCTCTGGGACCCTCTGGGACCTGGGATCTGGGAGCTGGAACCCTCTGGGACCCGCTGGGACCTGCCCTGGGCTCTGGGACCCTCCGGGACCCTCTGGGACCTTCTGGGACCCGCTGGGACCCTCTGGGACCCTCTGGGACCTGCCCTGGGAGCTGGGACCCTCTGGGACCCTCTGGGACCCTCTGGGATCTGGGATCTGGGACCCTCTGGGACCCTCTGGGACCTGGGATCTGGGAGCTGGGACCCTCTAGGACCCTCTGGGGTCCGGGATCTGGGACCTGGGACCTGGGATCTGGGACCTGGGATCTGCCCTGGGATCTGGGACCTGGGACCTGGGACCTGCCTGGCTGCTGCTCTGCTTGGCCTGGGCACAGGGGAAGCGGGGCCTGGCTCTGCTGAGCTCACGCTGCCTTTTCCTCGGGGTTCTGCATGGCTTCCCTTCCTCATCCCCTGCCTTCATTCCCTTGGTTTTCCCCTTTATCCCCTTGCTTTTCCCCTTTATTCCCTTGCTTTTCCCCTTTATTCCCTTCCTTTTGCCCTTTATTCCTTTCCTATTCTCCTTTACTTTATCCCTTTCCTTTTCCCCTTTATTCCCTTTTTTTGCCCTTTATTCCCTTCCTTTTGCCCTTTACTTTATCCCTTTCCTTTTCCCCCTTCCTTTATTCCCTTTCTCATTCCCTTCCTTTATTCCCTTCCTTTTTCCTTTCTTTATCCCTTTTATCTCCTTCCTTTTCCCTTTTATCCCCTTCCTTTCCCTTTTCCTTTGTTCCCTTCCTTTTCCCCTTCTTCCATTCCCTTCCTCCGTTCCTTTCCTTTCCCTTCCCCCTTTTCCTTTATCTGATTTATGAATTTCCTTCATTTATTTCCTTCATTTATTTCCTTCATTTATTTCCTTCATTTCCTTTATTTGTTTCCTTCATTTATTTCCCTCATTTATTTCCTTCATTTATTTCCTTTATTTATTTCCTTTCTTTCCTTCCTCCCCGGCCGTTGGATTTTCCTCCTCCTGGCCCTTCCCAGTTCCTCTTCGTCCTCCTCCTCCTCCTCCTCCTCCTGGATTCCTCCTCTGCCTCCCACCCAGGTACCTCCAGCCCGGCCTCTTCCTCCTCCTCCTCCTCCTCCTCCTCCTCCTGGGGTGGATTGGGATCGGGATTGGGATCGGGATTGGGATTGGGATTGGGATCGGGATCAGACCCACCGAGGGCTGGGGTTCCCTTTTTCTTTCCCCTTTCTTTTATTTTCTTTTACTTTCCCCTTTTTTTCCCCGTTTTGTCCCAATTTTCTCCCAAATTTTCCCCCTTTTTTTCCCTCCCCCCTCCCTTTTCCCTCTTTTCTCCCAATTTTTTCCCCTTTTTTCCCTCCTTTCTTTCCCCTTTCTTTCCTTCAAACTTTTTTTGAAGTTCCCATTCCCATATTCCCAATCCCAAATTCCCAATCCCATATCCCCATATTCCCAATCCCATATTCCCATATTCTCATTCCCAATCTGACATTCCCGTATTCCCATATCCCCATATTCCCATATTCCCATATTCCCAATCCGATATTCTCATATTCCCAAATTTCCATATCCCCATATTCCCATATTCCCATTCCCATATTCCTATATTCCCATTTTCCCATATTTCCAATCTCATATTCCCATATTCCAAATCCTATATTCCCAATCCCTTATTCCCATTTCTCCATATTCCCATATTCCCATATTCCCATTCCCATTCCCATATTCCCACTCCCATATTCCCATATTCCCACATTCCCATTCCCACATTCCCCCTCCCGCATTCCCGAAATTCCCGAAATTCCCGGAATTCCGGAATTCCCGCAGGCGGAGACGGCGGCCAACCGGATCTGCAAAGTTCTGGCTGTGAACCAGGAGAACGAGCAGCTCATGGAGGACTACGAGCGCCTGGCCTCGGATGTAAGGGGGGAAAACCCCAAAAACACCCCAAAAACACCTCAAAAATACCCCAAAAACACCCCAAAAACATCCCCAAAACACCCCCAAAATCACCCCAAAAACACCCCAAAAACATCCCCAAAAATACCCAAAAACATCCCCAAAACACCCCCAAAATCACCCCAAAAACACCCCAAAACCACCTCAAAAATACCCCAAAAAATACCCCCAAAAACACCCCAAAAACACACCAAAAATACCCCCAAAATCACCCCAAAAACACCCCAAAAACACCCCAAAAACATCCCCAAAACACCCCCAAAATCACCCCAGAATCACCCCAAAAACACCCCAAAAATACCCCAAAACCACCCCAAAAATACCCAAAAAATACCCCCAAAAACACCCAAAAATACCCCCAAAAACACCCCAAAAACACCTCAAAAATACCCCCAAAACACCCCAAAAACATCCCAAAAAACACCCCAAAAACACCCCTAAAGCACCCCAAAAAACACCCCAAAACCACCCCAAATATCCCCAAATCCCCCATGGAGCACTGTGAGTGCCCGGCCTCGGATGTAAGGGGGGGAAAACCCCAAAAACCACCCCAAAGACCCCCCTCCCACATTCCCAATCCCCTCTGCCCCAGCTGCTGGTGTGGATCCAGCCCCATCCCAAACCCCACACCCCAAACCCCATCCCACACCCCAAACCCCATCCCAAACACCAAACCCCATCCCACACCCCAAACCCCATCCCACATCCCAAACCCCATCCCAAACACCAAACCCCATCCCACACCCCATCCCACACCCCAAACCCCATCCCAAACCCCATCCCAAACCCCATCCCAAACCCCAAACCCCATCCCACATCCCAAACCCCATCCCAAACCCCAAACCCCATCCCACACCCCAAACCCCATCCCACATCCCAAACCCCATCCCAAACACCAAACCCCATCCCACACCCCATCCCACACCCCAAACCCCATCCCAAACCCCATCCCAAACCCCATCCCAAACCCCATCTCAAACCCCATCCCAAACCCCATCCCAAACCCCAAACCCCATCTCAAACCCCATTCCACACCCCAAATCTGTCCCCTCCCAGCTCCTGGCGTGGATCCAGCCCCATCCCACACCCCAAATCCCCTTTTCCCCCAGCTCCTGTTGTGGATCCAGCCCCATCCCACACCCCAAATCTGTCCCTTCCCAGCTGCTGGCCTGGATCCAGCGCACCATCCCCTGGCTGGAGGCCCGGGACCCCCAGAAGACCATCCCAAACCCCATCCCAAACCTCAAACCCCATCCCACACCCCAAATCTGTCCCTTCCCAGCTCCTGGCCTGGATCCAGCCCCATCCCAAACCCCAAATCCCCTTTTCCCCCAGCTCCTGGCCTGGATCCAGCCCCATCCCACACCCCAAATCCCCTTTTCCCCCCAGCTCCTGGCCTGGATCCAGCGCACCATCCCCTGGCTGGAGGCCCGGGACCCCCAGAAGACCATCCCGGCCATGCAGCAGAAGCTGGAGGATTTCCGCGAGTACCGGCGGGTGCACAAACCCCCCAAGGTGCAGGAGAAATGTCAGCTGGAGATCAACTTCAACACCCTGCAGACCAAACTGCGCCTCAGCGGCCGGCCCGCCTTCATGCCCTCCGAGGGCAGGATGGTCTCGGTGAGTCTGGGGGATTTAGGGTCCTAAATCCACTGTGAGCTGCCCCAAATCCACCCTGAACGGCCCCAAATCCACCCTGAACGGCCCCAAATCTGCCTTGGCCTTCATGCCCTCCGAGGGCAGGATGGTCTCGGTGAGTCTGGGGGCTCTGGGCTCCTAAATCCACTGTGAGCGGCCCCAAATCCACCCTGAACTGCCCCAAATCCACC